>NW_017306950.1:274787-339964 GCF_000935625.1 Nanorana parkeri | reverse complement strand
CCCATACAGACCCCCTTCCAGTCTACCCCCTCAGTACAGACCCCCAAGATCAGAACACCCACTCCATCAGCTGCTCAATTGCCACTGTCAGGTGGGGAGAAGCAGCAGCGCTGTAGTGAAAATGCTGTGAGAACTGCAGCATTGATGAGACTGATGGGTGTCACTGTTTCGAGACCTGGGGCACCCAGCAAAAGATGTGGGCAACATGCCCTGGATGCCCAGTGCTAACTGTTCTCCTGGATGTACCCTACCCGCCCTGTGATTAGACCAGCGCTTCTCAATCTTTTTTCAGTCACAGCACCCTTTAAAAGTATGCTAAATCTTGAGGTAACCCAGTCTAAAATGTACTGGATGATAAGGGGGAGCTTGACAAAAAACACAAAAGTGGGGTTTTGTTATTCACATCAGAGTCCACCTTTCAAATCAGAGTCCCCCCTTTCACATCAGAGTTCCCTTTTCATATCAGAAGCCTCCTAAACATCAGGAGCCACAGCTGCAGCAGCATGGCAGAGCAGGCCTGAAGTGAGGTGAACTTCCATCCTTTTCTGAATAGATCCCACCCTCTCTGGATTATGGATTAGCATAATTAATTTCCATGGTGCTGGCGGCCAGACTGTTTTCACCATGAAAAGTTATGCTGTGTGAAAATTTCAAAGCACCCCTGAGTAAGCAAGAAGGCGCCTTAGGGTGCCACGGCACCCAGGTTGAGTAAGGCTGGATTAGACAATCAAGAATTAGCTGTAAGCGTATTTAAATATTTTCTAGTGAATGCCTACCTGGATTACATTGTATTTTATATCTGCTGGATTTTGGTTTAAAAAAATAATAATTTCATAACTCCACAAACCTTGCATACCTCTTGGGTCAAAATCCATTACAAAATTTGCACCAGAGAGCACATTTGAACTGGTGGGAGTTTCTGGGTATTTTAGTCCTGAGCATAATAAAAAGAAAGAAAATGTGTTCAAAGCCAATATACAGCACATTACATTTAATAATAAAGAAAACTTCAACCGTTCACTTCCCATGTAGGAGGGCCATGATGATATATCACTATCACAGCCCCCGATGATGTCAGACAATGACAAAGTGTGTTGCAAAGAGCTTGGACAGTAAGCATTTTATGGTACATCAGGATAAAGTGTTTTTGTTTGTAGTTGATTTAAACCATTTTTGATCTAATGATAAATAGTTGATTTTTACGCTGTTTAAGTATTCCCTTTATGCTCACATATGCATCTATGAAAACACACTTCTGTTCTGAGTGCTAGAGAGAAGCAAATCTGGTTAATGTGTGTAGCCCTGTTATGGGATCCGCTCCTTTAAGAGAAAAGATATTGCAGCTGCAGGTGGAGCCAGAGAGCACAGCTTTGTGGGGATTGTGGACACAGCCACTGAGGAATTACAAATGAAAATGGATACTTGAACTACAATTCCCAGAGTCCTACAGTGGAGAAGGGAAGTAAACTCTGCGGGCTAAAGGTTGCTGGCATGAGTCTGGTGTGAGGAGACAGGGAGGCCAGACTGCTGTTGCTTGTGTTGTGCAGCCAGCTTGTGGAGAGACTGTGCTCACTTGTCACACATGCAGTCCTGAAGTGACATCTGCTGCACAGAGTAAATCGCTGTTTGTTCCTGTCTGGAAGAGGATCCTCTGGGGCTGTGAGTGAGGTGTCATCCTGCTGAGAGGCCATTGTGGGCGGCGACTCGGCCCGGACGGACGCCAAATCTGATGACCAGAACCCCTGATGACATCAGACTTCAGCTCCTATATACAGTTCTTCATCACAGAAGATAATTGCTGACATCCCTGCCGGCTACAGACGGACATCTCCCTCCGTGTATGGGTAAGAGGCCTCCGGCCTGTTGTCATTAACAGTACACACAGATTTTCACCGTTTGTATTGGGCCCCAACATTGGCTAGCTGAAAAAACTACCACTGGCCAGTGGGTTAGGTACCCGGGTATATTGGGACTAAGTTTATATATACAGTTTGATTACTGTCCAACAAGTTCACAGTTAGAATAACCGCATTTACTGATCATCACTGTTATGCTGATGTCTCATATACAGTCTCTGTGTTATGCTGTGTAGAGATAAATGTTGATGTTGTATACTGCTATTCAGATTATTATATACAGTAAATAGTTATTTAAAATCTCACAAGGTGTGCTGTGGATTCATTGTTTGTGGTGTGTCACAGAGGTGATACAGAAGACCCGATCATCCAGCGGCTCCTTCGGGGGTGAGCGCTACATGTGCTTTCAACCAAAAAGAGACAGCTGCAGGGATTGGTCTGATCCCACCAGCAATGTATGACTGGTTTGCCATTAGTGTGATGTTTGCACACTTCTGATTAAAGGTATTATTATAGTTCTTGCTATTATGATGCTAGAAATTCTAAATGTGAATCTTTAGTAGAAAAACATCTAAGTGCTGTGAACTGCTATTATTAATTGTTCTAGCTGACAGCATTCTCACAAATCACAATTTTTACTTTGCACCTAAGCTGATAGAAAATAAATTTCTAAATTGGAATATATGCCAAAACCCAAAGCAATGTGTTGTTTGAATATGCTTATGTGGATTGCTGCATTAAAAATGTGTAAAGTAAAATGAATTTCCTATTAGTTTATAACATTACAAGCACAGAAGAGACTGGACTGTATAGGGTCTGCTCATGTTAAATTTACCTAGGACCCATTTTTGTCTTAACTGCCTGAGTACTGGCCTTTATATACTGTACACCCGTTACCAGGAAATTTTTCAGATTCAAGCACTGCGATTGTTTGACTCACAATTACTTGGTCATTCAACACTGTATCCAAATTCATTTTCATATAATGTTTTGAAACAGAGGTTTCTTTTGGTGGTACTTAACTACTTTTTATTATTATTATTATTATTTTTCACTATAGAAAGAAAAAAAAGCCCAACCATTTTGAAAAAAACCCTTACTTTCTGTTATAAAACATAGCAAATAAAAATGCCAGGACAGTACAAATGCACCCTCCCTTCTGACCTGTTTGTGGAGAGTAGACACCCCCCAAGGTGATCTTTTTTTTTTTGCCAAAACATGCTGGTACTGAAATGGTTAAACCATGGAGCTTGGTGTACTAAAACAGTGCATCATAGTTCATACACAGAGGGAGGAGGAGGTAAAGGAATTAAAATACAGGTCACATACAGTGGGAGGATAAGGGGGTTAATGTGCAGATGTGTAGGAAAAGGAAGCAAGGGATTCAAATATGGGTCACTGGAGACAGGGGGCAGATCAGATGAACAGTAGAGGAGGGGGAGGTGAAAGTGTTAGAAAAATAATCCCTCCTTCAAACCCCCCCTCCCCCAAATCTGCTGAAGTTGCATCTCAGGAACTAATGAATGATTCATTAAGGAGTTCCTTCTTCATCTATTGCAAGACCAAGAAGGGGAGGGGGCTTGTTTGTAGCTGCAAAGATGCATGCTCATTATCTGTACACTCTGTTATTGGAAATCACAGTGATCATATTGTACAGAAGTGCTAAAATTGACTGTGTGCACTGGATTTGTGTGCACAGCCATTAACAGAGTTAATGTTTGCCCATGGGCTATTTCTGGAATGACGTTTATAGACATAATTCTAGATATCGATGTCCACCTCCCTGCTGTTTTTTTTAAAGTACAGCAGTAGGGAGGTGGTAACTTAAAATATCTCAATCATGTTTAAAGCTGATCCTGGCCAGGGACTCATCCCCACTATACTTTACTTGACTCTCCTCCTCTAGGTAACCTTTCAACTGATTAAATAAAAATAATCTAAATTCCTCAAATACTTACTTGAACCTGTGGTCATGTGGTGTGCCAAGCCTTCTCTCTCTCTCGGTTGCAGAGTGGGAGGGTCCTTCTCTTGGTGTAAATGTTGCTGCCTAGTGACATAGATACTTCACATTATGTGTCCATAAGCAGTGACCTTACAAGTCCTGAAGGCTCCACTGGCATGAGGAGGTTAAAAGGCCAGCAACAAGACTGCTCAGCAATAGACTCGGACTGCAGTGGTATATCACTGATCTTCACTCCCAGAAGAGGTCCTGTGGAGGGGGTCACATTACAGCAAACTCAAGTAAATAAAGTGTTTAAGTAATTCAAGTAAGTAAGGTTTTTCTTACATTTGTAGGATTGAGAAAAGGGGGAGGGGTAACATTTGCCCAGAGGTAGTTTTTAATGTTTAAAACTATATCAGTTATGATTCAAAATATGATTTACACTGGGCTACAAAGCACAGAATAACATGATTTAACCTTCCTGTGGCTCGGGGTTAATATTCAGTACCAAAGCAGTAACCCCAAGCCACCCTACGAGCCCCGCTGTGTCCTCCAGCCGATGCCGGCATCCGTCTTCCGGGTTCCTTCCCTGTGAGCGCCGGCGTCGCAGGGGGGCGGAACTGGCGGGAAGTTCAAAGGTGAAATTTAAAAAAAAATACATTTTAACTCTCACCCAGTTTATCCAAAACTAAAAACCAATTTAGCTAGAGTTAGGCTTTAAATGTGTCACAGATATGAACCTACCACCCAGCATATTCACACATGGAAGTGTATACATGCACCTATTAATTGTATGAAACTTTCATACAGATTCTGCAATGTTTGGGGTAATGCAGGGACTTGCAACTTCCTGTCCCCTCCCAATGACACACCCACTTCCTGGCCCAATCAGTAGCAGCCAGGGCATTTCCTGCCATGCAGCTACACGACACAAAGGGGCAGGGAATGCCCCTTCCAACTGATGTCAGTGATGGTGTTCCATGGACTTGAGCAAACTTGGATGAAGTTGTGTAGCATCCCCCCCTAGGAGCCGCTAGATTATTTGGATCCTTCTAGCCACTGGCCCACCAGTGATGACTGATTAACTGATTTCCAAACTGATGATAATTTGCTTGCAGGAAATGTGTTTAATACATTTCAGACAGAGTGTTAGGACACAGGTCACCCATGGACTTGCAGACTCCAGAATAGAGAGAAAAAGTACTTACAACCATCACAACCTTTAAGCACTGTGTGGCAAGAGCTCCTGGATATCATAGCTTAGTACGGAGAAATCACTATACTTTAGTCAAGAATCAATCTTCTACCAAGCTTCTCTGGCTCCTCATTCTGACTGAAGTTCCTCCATGGCATCCCCATCTCCAGGCTTCTCATACTATTGCTTGAACCCAGGCCTCAGTCCAAACACCTGTTGACCTCAGTCAGCAGGCCCACGATGATCAGTCAGTTTACATTATCCCTTCCCCAGGCAGGAGGCCTTTTAGTGGTTGGTCGGGGAGGTAAAAATATTCCAGACTCTGATTTGTGCAGCCTCCCACACTATTGTCAGGGACACCCCCAAACAATCACCAGAGCTTAGGAGAGACTTCAGAAAGCCAAACTTTCAATCAGAATCAGACTAACTATTCCGTGACACTGTCTAAATGTAAATAGACACTCCTACTTAAAGTTCACATCAAGCCCCCACACATTACTAGTTAAGAGCAGGAGTGAACATGTACATTGACACACATGTGCACTCCTTGCCAGCTGACGCTAGTCAGGCCAAGGCAGCTCTAAAGATACAATTAATTGAGATTGTTATTCATGATAATGTTAATGTTATTTTTTTATTGGCATTGGGATACACTGTACCAGTAAAGCATCTCTTCTGAAATAAATGTCATGTCTGAGCATTCAAGCACATTCTTGTGTATATTGATCTGTATGGGCAACTGCTTTATTTGTGATGCAGCACACCAAAATATAGACAAGCTGCAGCACGGTTTTGGTCTGACAATGCATTCCTTGATTACTTTAAAGTTTATCTGCAGACTCATATGTGATAGCCTAAACAGGTCCAAAATCTAAAGGGAACAGAGCGCCACCTCCGTGTGTAAAATCGTTTATTACAATAAATAAAACAAGGGATAAAAGTACTCACAAACAAACGTTTTCATCAGGCTTTAACAACAAACGAGAGGCCACACTGTCTGTTGACCCAACATGGTATCCCCCCGACTATGTAACACGGTAGTATCCGGTCACATCACCGTCCATCATGATTCTGAGGAAGGGGGCTTGCCCCTGAAACGCGTCAATCTTGGCTGACTGCGGTCGGTGGACGGTGATGTGACCGGATACTACCGTGTTACATAGTCGGGGGGATACCATGTTGGTATTCAGAATCATCATCAGAATCATGATGATGATTCTGAGGAAGGGGGCTTGCCCCTGAAACGCGTCAATCTTGGCTGACTGCGGTTGGTGGACGGTGATGTGACCGGATACTACTGTGTTACATCGTCGGGGGGGATACCATGTTGGGTCAACAGACAGTGTGGCCTCTCGTTTGTTGTTAAAGCCTGATGAAAACGTTTGTTTGTGAGTACTTTTATCCCTTGTTTTATTTATTGTAATAAACGATTTTACACACGGAGGTGGCACTCTGTTCCCTTTTGTTTTCTATGTACGTGGTGGAAGCCCCAGAGCCTTGGATGAGCAGCCCCTCAAGTCTGTGTAAAAAAACTGTGATAAACTGTTGAAAACTTTGAGTGAGCAACAGCAAGTTCAGCTGGCAGCCATTAGCGCCAAGAGCTAAAGAAAACTTTAGGTCCAAAATCTAGTTACCATGTGATGCGCAAGCCTCATAAAGCAAAAAAGACAGTGATGTCAATATAGAAAGCAATGAGTAGGACTAGGTGTGGCCATCTGCTGATTGTCAAGCTACAGGCCCATGAATCAGTAGTGACAATTCTGTCTGTCAAGTTCTCTGCAATGTCTTCTAATCCCTTGGTAGTACAAAGAGACACAGACTACATAAGGGTGACAACACTACTCTAAATTAAGATACAGTACATCAGTGTTGGCACCCTATCACAGGAAGCTAAATGAGATGGATTTCACTGCAGATACACTCACGATAAAGGTGTTTCTAAACTCCAAAACAGAAAAAATATATTTTGCATCTTACCAGTTCTTAGATGTGATGTCTTAGATTAGTTTTCTTTTTTAAAGCTTTTTTTCCTTCACTTTCACCTAATCATACAGCCAGTGACACACTTTTTGCCTTAGGAATGCTCTGCTCTTTGGAGGAGCCACAGAGACACTTGTGGACAGCACAATTGTCAACCTGTTGTGTTAGATACACTAGAAGATAAGATGGATTTGACTAACAAATTACATTTGAACCCCTGCTAACACTTTTTGAGTTGCTGTAACTACTTTTTTTTTTCCTTTCGGCATAAATGTTTTACATAAATGAATAAAAGCTAACCATTGTAAGCACCCCTGCCAGTGTTTAATGATTTGTCTCAACACTCTAGTTGCCATTTTTTTCCGACAGCTTAGCCTGTGTGGCATTGTGAGGCAATACCACGGTGTTAGGTGGCCTCAAAGTCACCCAGGGTTCTCAGCCAGAGGGGCTGAGTGGCTCCAGGAAGACATTACTGCTACCAGGAGAGAACTGCCTTTTCAGTTCTTTCTGGGTTTTCTGGATCAAGGTTGGGATCCTGGAGCCAGGAGATTTCTTAGAGCTCTGGGTGGGAAGAAATCTCCATTCCTGGGTCCATGCTTTGGTGGTGACCAGCACCTGATTGTGCACCTGTTTACATCCCTCATGAAGTGTGTGCTGGGATGTGTTCAGGGCCCCACCTGTGAGTCAGGAGAGCTCCACCCTGGAGTCAGTGTGGAGGCCAGTGCAGCAGGGAGCTGCGGGTTTGTGAACCATATTGAGAGGATTGGCATGTTATTGCCGTTGTCTGGAGGAACCAGACAGTGGCCCTAAAGATTGAGGCCGGAGCAGCAGTGCTGCAAGAGAGACAGATGTCGGTGAGCCCTTATCTGTTATATGCTACAGCGAGCTATTTATGTTGGATTTCATGTTATCTACCGTTTTGAAAGCAAATAAACTGCATCTGACTTGCACCTCCGGTCTACAGTGGAGTGTCCTTGTTACACCTGTTAATGGAAGATGAAACATTACAGATTTACTGGCTAGATTACCAGGTGAAAATGAAGGAAAAAAGGACTAAACAAAAGAAAATGAATGCAGCTGTCACATTTAAGGAATGGTATGTTGCAGAATATAGATTTCACCTTTGGGTTTAGTTATACTTTAAGTGTTGCAGTACATATTTTCTAAAATGGAGGCCATAGTTTTAACAGCTTCATCAGTGGTCCTTCCACTCATAAAAACATTTACACCATGGACAAACAGATGTTTTTTTTGCATGAGCTGGTTATACCTGTATCCAGTACTTTGCCTATTAATCAAGGAACGTTTTGTAGTTGATTCACATAGCTATATAGCATTCTACTATCAAAGTTATTAAAAAAAAGCATTATTCATTTCACTGTTATGATTACAATCTTTAACTTGATTCTACCAGCCAGAATACCAGGAGGGATATGGGGAAAAACACTAATGTATAGCAACAAAAGTAAAGAATCAATCTTCCTAACAGTCGCTGGTTCTTTTTATTGAATGCTTTTAGTTTCCTATGCATATGTGTGCAACCTTTATTCTTTTTTCCTGCTCAAAAAGACTAGTTTTATCTAAAAGGTCAATTCATTCAGCAGGGCACTTGGTAGTATTGAATATAATTATCCCATCTTTGCCGTGTAGAATTCATGCTTGAGTTCATTCACAAAATAGAATGCAGAATAATTAACTCCAAGCCTCCGCAATCCTCCATTGAAAATGCTTCAGGTATCATTCGGCCCCACTCACAATAGAAGAATTTCATTTAAGTACATTGTACGTATTAACCCCTATTCAGCATCCAATTACTCTGAATAAGTGAATTGTCTGTTTCAGGAATGTAATTTGAAAATGTTGTCATGCAATCTGAAGCAAAAGGGGTCTTTTTTCATTAATCTAACTCTCATTTAAGGAGAAAGCCTGTAGGTTATTTCAAATCCATTAGTTTTAAATACAGGTGATTACAATTCTCCGACGCATAATACGGCCGAAAATGTCTATCAGAAATGACGGTGAGGTTTTTAATAATGTCCACAAAGGAGGGTTTGATTAGTCTGTGACCTGTTCAATATTGTACACAATTCAATTTACAGCTTGACAAGTAGTTAAAATTAGTCAATAGTATTAATATCTGATATTACAAAGCAAGACAAGAATGTAATAAAAAATACAGAGTTTCTCTTTTGGCTAAATATTACATTTGCTAAAAGATTTGCTATTAAATACATTTACAGAACTAATAATTACAAGAGATTAGTAAAAATGGGCTAATAGATTTTGTTAGCTTTAATATTTGATCTGGATAAGCTCATTTAACAAAACATTTTATATTAGAATAAAACACACATAACAACATGCTTTCCACCCACCCAAATAACTCCCATTCTGGTGTATCATACATATGGAATGTTATGCCTATAAATTTGATAGCCCTCAAGCATACTAATCCAAGTTAATATATGTCCTTCAGCTCTAGATAGGGTTAGGTCAAAAAACCCCAAATAACTCCCCTAAAAGTATGGACCCAATCAAAAACCACCAAAAATCTTATATACCCTTACCCATTTATATTGCACTATATATATAATATATATATAATTTCCTGGCTCACCTTATACTAATCCAAGTTAATATATGTCCTTCAGCTCTAGATAGGGTTAGGTCAAAAAACCCCAAATAACTCCCCTAAAAGTATGGACCCAATCAAAAACCACCAAAAATCTTATGCGCCAACAATGAATCAATGGCCTTTGAGGAATCGTAGAGGTTTTAGGGACAACTTACCTGTTCTCCTGACACTGGTATGTAAACCCTGAGAGCGAATTTATTTTATTTGCTCTTTATTGGTCTGTTATATATACCATTCAAAGTATGCTGTTATGTTTGGTCTAAAGGTGCAAAAATACACTGTAGCTGTTGATAATGTCAGATATTCAGAGCTGGTCTGTGCATATTTCCTCAATTATTTCAAGGAGCGCTCCCATTTCTTGGACTATGGAACAATTAAAACTACAATGTTATGAAGATGAGAAGAGGGAGGGAATCAGTAGTTTAACAACAAGTGTACAGGCCAAACACTATTTCTTGCAATTACAGTCTACAAAAAGGCATCTATTGTCAGTCCACAACAGGGAATTAGGCGCTGAGTGCTTTTTTGGAAGTTTTTTTCTGTAACTGCATGGTCTTTAATGGAATAAAACATTGTCAAATGTACATGTATTTTTTTCTAAAGAAGTTTGCTAATGCCTTGTGTTTACTTACCATGGAATGAATGGGGGGATAACAATCCCCCTATATAATAGCAAAGGCACACTGACAGGTCCTCTTTATGGAGATATTAGGGGTCTCTAGGACCCCTAATATCACCTGTGGACCCCAAAAGAAGCTGATAAAGCATGTGCCGCGAACGAGCACATATAGGCGATCGGCAGGCTATGTGTGCATTGTCGGGTCTTTTCTGCCCGTGCGTGCCCGCTAGGGGGCGCGCGCGAGCAGAAAAAAATTGCCGGCAACCCGCAGATGCAGCAGTGCCATCCGTCCGTTTTTCTACTACGGGCGGACGGCAAGAGGTTAAGGATATAGGTGGCAGAGGCAGGGCAACAGTTATTTCATGTGTAGGTGTTGACCACACATGCTTTCCTATTAGCTGTAGAAATAAAGTAATCTTTTATAAGGCTGCTAACACATTGTCACAATATTCTAAGCCAGGTTAGGTCTTTGAAAGCAGAACTCTGGGCACACATTTAATTAATCCTTGGAGTGGGGTTACCCCACTCCAGGGGTTAACTGCTCGTTTTTGCCTAGGGTAAAAAAAGTATTATCACTCTCACCCCCTCCTTTGCAGCATTCTAAGGTCTCTGAGTCATCACATCAAATACACTGTGTATTGGGTAGCCCCACTGCAAGGGTTAATTAAATTTGTGCCCAGAGTTCTGCTTTGGATGCTGATAAAAGTTGCCATTGATTCTGTAGAAAAATATTGACCTTATGATCCCTTTCCAGGTAATACATTAGCAAAAAGTCCCCTTTTTAGTGACCAGGTAGCAACTGTAGTGTTGAAACCTGGTCCTGCTACATACAGTATAGTTACATAGGTTAAAAACAGGTTAATGAGTGCCGTTTGTCTAAAAGTGCACTTATTCTTTTACTTGCTTACTAGCATGGGAAAGGGATTATGAGCAACTACTTCCAGCAGGATATGTCATGCATCTGCCTATAGAATGTGAATCCAGTTTAATTTTGAGGATATGGAGGAAATATGCTTTGATACCCTTTTCTGATAGAAATGAGCCCAAATGCATTAATTTCTTCAGTATGAGTTCGGGTAGCCCTAATCTACAGGCACAAAGTTCTTCTGAGAGGTAGAGGCAGTTCTTATGATTACAAAAAATGTTTTTGTTTGTTTGTTTGTTTTTTTCCTTTTCTCTGAATTTTAAATGGTAGCTGGGGAGTAGGTGGCTTTTATTGGTTTCATGCTTCTCTCGCCCTTCTAGGGGGAGGAGTCCTAAAACGGAGAAAAAGCATAAAAAAGTCTGCTTCTCATCACAGATCTTCTTCTCCTGGCAAGAAATCATCCGCTAGATCTTCCCGCAGATCCCCTGGCTTGGGCTCAAGTCACCCCCCTAGGGAGCATTCTCCAAGGTCCTCTCCTTCGAAGCCCCCACTGGTTCCTGCTGGGGTTGCAGGGCTCCGGCCCTTCCGGATAAAATGATGTGCCTAAGCTGCCTTAAAGAGGTGGCTGCGGAAGAAACTTCCCAGTCTCGGGATGTCAAGTTTTACATTCAGGAGGCCGTGGCGGAGGGGCTTAAACTATTTGCCAGTCGTAACCCAGCTCCTAAAAGGAGGAGGGAGGAAGAGATAGCAGGGCCTCATTCATCCCCTGGTTCCCGGGGAGAGGACTCAGATAGTGAAGAGGATGGGGAGGATCAGTCCTTTACTTTCGATTTTTCCCTTGTGACACCACTTGTCACGGCAATCAAGCTCGCCTTAAATTGGGAGGATGAACCAGTACTGGAGCATAAGCTCAGGAAGTACTTCCCAAATCTTAAAAGGGATTTGCCCTCCTTTCCTCTGTTCTACGAGATCAAGGAAATCATGGAGGAAGAATGGGCTAGGCCTGATAAAAAATCCAGTCTGTCCAACCGGTTTGCCAAATTGTACCCGAGCAGGCCATCTGACTCAGAGTTGTGGGATACCCCCCCAAAGTAGATGCTGCTCTTCAACGTTTGGCGAAGCATATGGTTTTGCCGGTAGACGATTCTGTCTCCTTCAAGGATGGCATGGACCGCCGAATAGAGTCGGATCTCAAGAAGATATACTCTGCTGCGGGTGCAGCCTGCAGGCCTGCGGTTGCCCTTTCTTCTGTCAGTAAGGCCTTCAGGATATGGATTGGAAGAGTGGAGGATGCTCTTCTCTCGGGTACTCCTAGAGAGGAGATTGTGGCGTCTCTCCACGATCTGAAGATGGCGGCCGACTTTACAGCGGAAGCCTCGGTTGATCTGGTGAGGCTCTCTTCTAGACTGATGTCTCATTCGGTGACGGGCCGTAGAGCGCTTTGGCTAATGCATTGGTCGGCGGATGGGGCCTCTAAGCAGGGGCTTTGTTCTGTTCCCTTTGCAGGAAACCTGATCTTTGGAGCACCTCTGGAGGAGGCCATTAAGAGGGTGACCGGAGGAAAGTCTGGTTTGCTACCCCAGGATAGGAGAAGGCGTCAGCAGTCCTTTCGCCAGAACAGGTCGAAGTGGGGTCCGTCTCGGGAGCAGTTCCATGAATTATAGGCCTGGAAGGGAGTTCCTCAGAGGCTCCTGGAGAGGAGTTCAGTCGTCCTTTTTCAGGGGTGACAGAGGTAAGCCCTCCCAAACTGCTAAGACGGAGAAGTCATTCTGAAATGAGGCCCGCCCTTCTGCCTTCGGTGGGCGCAAGACTAGCCTTTTACGGGTGGATTTGGGCGGACAACATCCAAGACACATGGGTGCTAAGGGTCATTCAAAGGGTGTACAGGATCGAGTTGTCTTCCCTCCTGCCAGATTTTGTCATGGAAACAGCAGTTCCAAAATGACCAGAGAAGAGGGATTGTCTCAGAGCCTATATCGAAGAATTACGGCACTCACGGGCAGTAACGCCTGTTCCGCAACACCAGCGGGGAACAGGAGTTTACTCTCCGCTTTTTCTCGTCAGGAAGTTGTCGGGGGCATTCAGGCCTATCTTGGATCTGAAAAGATTAAACACTATTGTCAAGACAGAGCACTTTCGTATGGAGTTCCTCGAAACAATAAAGGATGTAATCAGGTCCAAGGATTGGATGCTGACAGTGGACCTGGCAGATGCATATTTTCATATACCCATTGCGGTGGACCACCAACGGTTCCTCCGGTTTGCCAACACTCAGCTCCCGATCTTCTACTACCGACATTACTGCCGTCAGGCATACGGTCAGGATGCACTGTCCCTTCCATTGACATTCAGCCTAGTCTATGTCTTTCCCCCGACTCCATTGATTTTGCTAGACCTACCACCGAACTAGGTCTTATTTTCGGGGTAGGTCTTATATTACAGAAATCCCCGAAGATAGCGATAGGCCTTAATTTCGGGGTAGGTCTTACTTTCGGGGAAACACGGTATTGAAGATAGACAGGGAGCAGGTGGAAGCAATAGCAGTGCTTCCATGGTGGCCGAAGAGGCCGTGGTTCCCTCTGCTTCTGGATCTCCTGACCGCTCCTCCGATTCCATTTCCTTTAGAACGGGACCTTCTACTTCAACAGGACATGGTCCATCCCAACTTATCTTGTCTGAATTTGATGGCATTCAGCTTGAGAGGACAAGGTTGCAGCGGCTCAGTTTCTCATCCTCAGTAGTGGAGACGCTGTTGAAAGCTACCAAGCTTTCCACCAAGTCGACTTATCATCGGGTTTGGGAGAAGTTCTTATCGATGGCCTCAGATCGGGGCTGGGATCCTGAGAATCCTTCAATTGGGGAGGTGCTTGACTTTCTCCAATCTGCCCTTGATGCTGGTCTCAGCTACAATACCTTGCGAGTTTTCAAATCAGCTCTGTCGGCTCTGACCAAGTTCCGTTGGGCCTTTCATCCTATGGTGAAGCAGTTTTTGAGGGCAGCTTTGAAGATAAGGCCTCCAGTGAGGCCATTCTTTCCCAAATGGGACCTCCCACTTGTCTTAGGGGGATTATTGAACAGTCCTTTTTTCTCCTGCCGTATCCAGTTCATTGTATCACCTTACTTTGCTGACGGTTTTCATTACGGCCATCCTTTCAGCTAGACGGATGTCGGAACTTCGTGCCTTTTCTGTGAACGAGCCCTTCTGCCAGTTTTTCCCGGACCGAGTAGTTCTGAAACCCAGGCCGGATTTTCTGCCCAAAGTCTCTTCGGAATTTCACATGAATTGGGAGACAGTTCTCCCGGCTATTAATGTAACAGATCTCTCAGTTGATGACAAGCTTCTTAAACAGTTGGATGCTGTAGATGTCTTGTCCACCTACATTTCAAGAACTAAAGATTTTCGCTCTTCAGATAATCTGTTCATTCTACCAAGGGGCCCTAGGAAAGGGGCTGCAGCTTCGACTAGAGTGTTGTCTTCATGGGTGGTCAGGGCTATTCAGCTGGCGTATGCTTCGGCAGACCTACCTCCTCCTCTCGAAGTTAGGGCTCACTCGACCAGGTTGGTGTCTACCTCCTGGGCTGCGTACTCCAAGGTTCCCGCGGAGATTGTTTGCAAGGCTGCCAGCTGGTCTACTCCTAATACGTTCATCCGACATTATAGGGTGGACGTCTCCTCATATTCAGCTGGTTCCTTTGGTTCGGCTGTGCTCTCTGCCGCCTATTCTCGTTGATGGGTCTAATAAATTATTTTTTTGCATTGGTTACCCTCCCATGTTTTTTTGTGTGGCTAGCTATATCCCGTGGTATGCTGACATGGGGTGAGCCAGGAATACGGAAAATTGTTATCAATACTTACCTTAATTTTCCTTTCCTGGCTCTCCCCCATGTCAGCATAGGTTTCCCTCCCTGATTGTGTCTTCGCTCGGCGTGTGATGGAACACATTGTGAGTGGAGCAGGGGGGGATTTATAATCTAGTGAAGGTGGTCCTACTTGGGGTTGAGGGCGGAGCTAACCCGTGCTATGCTGACATGGGGGAGAGCCAGGAAAGGAAAATTACGGTAAGTATTGATAACAATTTTACGTTATATATATATATACACACACAAATTTTAGAATGCATTGTAGTATCCTTTGATAGGTACCCCAGGACAAGCATGTTGTCTTCCCCATCCAGCAGCCTGCATAGTTCCCTACCTCCCTTACCTCCCTGGATGTATGGGGAGGCTTCTGGCAACGCAGGCGCACCCAGTATGACAGAAATCCAACAAATGATATTTATTTTTAAATTCATATATTTAATGTAGACCTTTTAATCATGAAAATTCTTGAAATGTATAAACACTGATGTATTTATTACCAGATCCATGTGAATATTACAGCCTACCTCCAAACTACCTCCTAACTTCCTTCTATGCATTTTGCTTGGACAAAACGCGTAGAAGGCTGGACACAATATAGAATTACAGATCATATTTTGACAAACATGACTATTTATGAACTTTTACAAAGATATTATAAGATGAAACATTTTGTAACAGTTTATTGTTTTGACTATATGTATATTATGAATCTATACGTGTTCCAGGGAGGTTTTTCACTATCAATTGAGATTATTGAATATAAGTTATTTTGTTATTTATTGATATGTCAATCATGAATTTCAATCATAATTAAAGAAAACCATTTTTATAAAATATGTGACATTTGTGTTATCATGTTGAAAGTTGTCTTTAGTAAATGATCCCTTTTGTGTTTCCTCATTAAATTAGCTCTCAAGTTAAATTGTGTTCATTCATAGTTCCTGGAAAAAAATTAACTAAAGATTTTATAAAACAGGCAAGGTGTGAAAAAATATTCTTTGCATTTAAAAAGAAAATGTTAAAAAAAGCACAAGGTAATACTAAACTGCTAGCATTATATGTGGTAATGTAACACCTTGTAATTTTTTGCTGCTGGAACACATACGGAATATAGTATTGTAATTTTTTAGTTTCTGTTACATTTCATGTTGTGTTATCAGATAAACCATTCATTTCAATGAGTCACAAAAAGCTGAGTGCATTTCATTACTGCACCCAGACCTCCTGGAATAGAAAAGAGGTTTTAAATCTTCAGAATAAATGAATATGTAATTTTTGTGAATGTCAGATATTTTGCCTGCATATTTGAAAACATAAGAGAACTACGTATTAAACTGATTATTAAATAAATATGTTCGGTGCCCCAGGATATCTCCAATGGGAGCACATGGGGTGAATTTAGTTTTGAGCAAAACCAAGAAAGCTAGTATCAGACATTAATCGGCTAGTAACCCTTTAGTTATTGCCTTGGACAACCTGTGATGTATTTTTGTTCTTAAAATTAACCTTGGCCTTAAAATGTAATGCCCACATATTTACTTTGCCCCCCTAAACACTGCAATAAATGCAAAAAAATTAAAACCTGATTACTTCTGATGCCACACTTTTCCAGTGAGATACCGGAGAATGCTGAGTAGCCAAAATCTTGCATGAAGATACTCCTGCACTGTGCTAGAGTGTCATCTTGTAAACTTTTGGGCTAGTCAGTGTTCCCCGGGACGTTGTTCTCATTCTGGGATCTCATTGGGAGGATTGTGACATCACCCCCTGCGGTATTGAAGCCAGAGGTTAATAAAAGTATATTTATAAACTTTTTTGCCCACAGATTTTAATTGTTAAATATTGCATGGTTTTGGCATGGGGAAAAGTAAATAAGTGGACAATGCTTGAAGAGAGGTCTCTTCAAGGTCTGTTTTAATGAAAACTCTATTTTCATAAGTTACTACATAAGCCAGATTGCAATTAAATGTTATTAAAGATTACCTTTCCATTTTAATCTGCAGCCATGTTTCTCTAGAACTGATGAAAATTCAAATATTGCTTCCTTGTAACTATAGCAACACTAAGGACTAGGGATGAGCTTTGGGCAAGGCAGCCTGTTCATGGTTTGGTGAACCATTATTGGCCAGTTCATCCATCCCAATCCCTGGATTCTAGAGGGTAAGCAAAGCAGCCAGGGATTCTGGGCAATTTAATTGGGCTTTTGCATGGGCCATTGTGCAGGCTCTAAGTCGCTTTTCCGGGACTGGTGGCTCTGAGGATTCACCTGATGAGGCTAATGAGAAGGAGGGGGCAGTTGCACAACCTGAGTTGGCACCACCAGCTCCAGTGGTATGCCTCATCCTGCACCCTTCCCAGTTGTCACTAAATTCCCTTAATGGACCGTGAAGTGTAAAGCGTAAAGGAGACATTTCCTTCCACATTGGAAAAGGAGAAAACTCCAGGAAAAGGGGTAGAACAAACATGGGGAAGAAGTCCCAGGAGAGGACTGATATAGTGTAGTAGTTGATATGGTATGGTGAAATTCCATTTTGGTAGGTGATAGTAGTAGAAAACAAATACTCACAAAGGTGCGGTTGCAGGACGTCCCGTTAGGGATATCAGGCAACCAGCCAAAGGAGGCGTGCAGGAAATATACTTTTTCGTTATCAAATCTCCGGTGTGGTTGCCCTAGTTGCTTGTCGGTATGTGTGCCGGGTTCAAGGCTTGGTGGCTGAGGAATACCCAGGTGTTTGTTGTAACAGGATGGAAAAAAGATACCCCAATAGTCGGCAACAGCAGAGGCATCCAGAAATAAGACCATGAGCATCTAGCTGGCTCTTCAATTAGTAGGTATTTTATGGTTGATAAATCGACATGAAAAACACCATCTCAACACATTTTGTGGCTCTAGCTGGCCACTTCCTCAGGAGGGTGTGGAGAGACACTAACAAAGAAAAATTATATAAACTACAAAAATATATAAATGACAAAAATATATAAAGAGTATGTTGATATATGTTGGAAACCTATTTAAATCTCTAAAAGGATATCTGTTTTAAATATAAGATTATATTTGACATATAGACACCTTATTTGATGATACAATACATACTGTATATCTCTATGGTAGAAGTATAAAATGTATGACATTCAATCGAAGATGTTAATGGAGACCATCAATAAAGATTCCAGTGCACAGGTGTTGGTGATTATGTTCTTTAGAAGAGAATGCAAGAGGGAGAGACAGTACTTCACTGAGATGTAGCAGAATCTCCAGTATAAATGTGCAGTCGTCTGCTGGGGATTACATATAGTGTTCCAGTGACCTAGGAAACACTTAGGGTAGGTGAGTCTGTGGTTGAGTCAGGGGCGATGTGTGCTTGGTTGGATGGAGCTTTTCTTTTCTATTCAAGCTCCAGAGGAGGGGAGGAGAAAAAAGGAGAGAGGAATGATGGGCTGGCTCTTTCTGACCTCTGGCTGTGGGGCGGTGTCTGGTTGTGACAGACAGTGTAGTTCTGAAAAGAGGCAAATGAGGATGCCTACTGTGTGAAAGGGAGGGGGGAAGGATAGGGAAAAAAGGGGGATGCTGCTGTGATGTGTCCTCTGGTTTGTAACATATGGGAAAGAATTAACACTAGACTCTGTGGCAGCGTCTGCTCCTCTCACTCAGTGCAATGTTGGTGTTCTAGGTAAGGGTTGCAAGATGAGCTATGGGAGGAGAGGGTGAGGAGGAGAAAAAAAGTTGCTCTTTGTCCTTGGGAGGGTCACCTGGAGTGAAGTGTGGAATGGTGTGGTTGGAGGGTTAAAGCGTGAGGCTTTGGGAATTGTATGGTACCCTGCTGCTGAGTAATTAGCAGTGGAAAAATTGAGTCATGAGGCTTTGGAAATAGTATGGTACCCAGTTGCCAAGTAATTGGCAGTGGAACAATCAAAGCATGAGGCTTTGGGGACTGTTTTTGGTACCTTTGTTACAAAGCAATTTGCAGTGGAAAAGTGTGAAGTTTTGGGAATTGTATGGTGCACTCTTGCCATGTAATTTTACTCTTCTGTGTTCTCTGTAACTTCATTCAGACCATTTAGATGTAATGTTTTTAGTGTACAGATCAAGAATAAGAGGAGTTTATCTGTTCTAGAGGTGTTACTTTGAGATTTGTGTCAAATCTGTGCTTTGTTTCTTCTTCAAATCTGTGCTTTGTTTCTGGAGTCCTTTATCAGTTTGTCAGGATAAAGGTGGCCATACACCTTACAACCATTGTACAAGTTGTTTTGTCCAGACATCTCCCCCTAATTCAATTTTCATTCAACTAGCCCATCATGCACAGACCAATGTAGTTCGCAATTAAGGTTCGCCAGCGCCACTAACTGGCTGATTTTCATCAATCAAAAGAACAGGTTTTCATTTGAGCATGTGCAGTTTTCATCTTGAGATTTTTGTTGTACAACAATGCCACTAACCTGTCAATCTTCGTCCAACTAGACAAACATTTTCTAGCCTGCTTGAAAAAGAAAAATCTGCCAGTTGTACAGTAGTTGAGGTTGTGCACTTCCCATCAACTGGCAAATTTTTGGATGAAAACGTGATCGCAGACAAAAATCTCCAGATAATTGTAAGGTGTATGGGCACCTTTATGCTTATTTCTGAATTTGGTGATGAGTTTGTCTGCTTGGGTGTGGAAGTCAGCGAGTGTGGAGCAATTCTTTCTGATACATTGAAACTGTCCAATTGGTATGTTAGTTTTCCAATTCCTCAAATGACTACTATAGAAGTCTATGTATTTATCTGCATCTACTTGTTTAAATAAGGTTCTGGAGAGTATTTTGTCTTTGCCAAGAAACAATTGGAGGGCTATGAAGTCAATATTATTATTTTCTTGGTGTAGGGTGAAGTTAGACCACCTTCATTATGATTGAATGTGTTTAGGAGGAGGGGTATATTTAAAGCAGAATCATCCCGGGGCGCATGCGCGGTGCGCTCGGTGGCTGACGTGCTTTAGAGCCGCTCCTTACCTCGGGGGACAGCAGCACCGGCACCAGCGAACCTTCCGATCAACAGCACACACTGCCAGCTCGGGTATAGTCCCTCAGTGGTGAATAAATACCACCAAAAGAAAGCTCTATCTGTCCCCAAAAAAGGGTATAAAATTCATTTCAGTACAGCGTTGCATGACGGAATAAACGTCAGTCAAAATACCGCAGCGCTGAATACTGAAAAATGGCCTGGCCAGGAAGGGGGTCTAAACACCTGGTCTTGAAGTGGTTAAGGAAAAATTATTGAAAATTTGGAAAAAAAAAAGTATATTTTTTTATTATATTAGAAAACAATGATTATTACCCATATTTTTGGTAAACTATAAAAGACGGGGTCACGTCGGGTAAATAGACACCAAACATGTCAAGCTTTAAAATTCAACCCAAAATTGACCATAGGCGGCGCTTTAAAATCTTTTACTGCTCATCAGTTTAGTGTTATCAGTGATTGATAGCCTAGAATTATTGCTCTCATTCCGATGTTCGCGACGATATGTAACATGTGCGGCGTAATAGTCGCAATCGTTGTTTTTGCACGTATGCTCACCCAATGCCTGTTTGCATGCGTGTATGTATGGGGGGGACATTTAAAAAAAAATCTTTTTTTTTATTTTTTTATGTGTAACTTTAATTTTTTGGGGGGGAAACTTTATTTTTTTTTTCCTATTTGTTTTTCACTTAATTGCTATCCCATAGGGGGCTAAGAAACCCCCTTATGTGATAGCAAAAGAAGTGACAGGTCCTCTTTATGGAGATATCAGGGGTCTCCAAGACCCCAAATGTCACCTAGGACCCCCCTAAGGAAGCTGATGAAGCAAAGATCTGCTTCATCAGCTTCTCTCCAGCATCTGAAGCTGGAGAATGACACAAGAATGCGGAAGTGATGTAATATACAACACTTCCGCATTCTGACAGCGGAGATGGGACCGGAGGGAGTTCGTGTACTGATCTCCCTCTGATTCCCAGCGTGACAGCTGGAGGGGGGGGGCCACGGAGGGAGGGGCGCACGTACCGGCACCTCATACAAGCGATCCGCTGGCTCTATAGCCGGCGGATCACTTGTATGTGTAATTCTCCAATTAAGGAAGAAGACGGAACTCAGCTGCGGAGTTCCGATTAATCTCATGTGCTCAGGCCCGGGAGTACATGATGGCAAGTAATTACAGGCCACACAACTCAGTGCATTATAGTGCTGTCTCCCAACACTACACTGACTACACTGAGGAATGGAAGTGAGTAACCAAATGAATAGAGGCTAAGGACAATGATGTGATTTTCACCAAGCTTCAATAAGTAGGCAGTTTTATATGTTACGTCACATATAACAGCAAGAGATTGTACAGCAGGCTATATCTTCTATATGTTACTTCACATATACTGGTGAGAGGTTGTATAGCAGTCTATGGCTTATATACGTTACTTCACATATATAATGGTAAGAGTTTGTATTGGCAGGCAGGTATCACATATGCACAGTAGGAGAAGGCACAGTCTATCCAAGCAGTTCTATGCAATTACATCCAGGTAGTGGTGGACGTTGGCGGACTGGGGCGGAGCTATCCCCCGAGTCCGTGACGCCGAACGGCCGAGTCTGCGGGACGTATTACAGTATGTTAACTGGCATCGCTGCCTGTTTTTTAAAATTGGGCACGCCGGCATGGCTGAGCGGACATCTGAAGACGCCCGCTCAGATCTAGAGAGCTCCCGGCCGATCGTTTTTTTTACAACGGCCGGCCGGGAAGTGGTTAAAGTAAAATCGTTGTGGGTAAGGAGGAATTCGATACTATCCAGGATAAAATCAGCTTGGTTTTTTGGGGATTAGAAGGTCAGAGTACATGTAGTTGGAAACAGCTCTGAGGCCATGAGTGTGAGATGTTTGTATAGAGAGATGTTACGTCCATGGTAATCCAGTAGTATGTGTTGTGCCATTCTATATCTGATAGAATTTGTAGTAAGTGTGTGGAATCTCTCAGGTAAAAGGGTGATTTTGTCACATATTTTTGTAGGTGGGACTCTATAAACTTGGATGAATTGAATAAGAGAGAATTTTTACCTGGTGGGTCTGTGAGAGATTTGGGAATCTCTCCTCCTTGCCTTATCTCCACCAGACTTATTGCCAACACGGACAGATGGGGAGTAAGTACTATACCCTTCCTCAGTGCTTTAGCTCTATCATCCCCTCTATGTCCCCATCAATCTAAAAAAAAAAAAATGGAATCGGTGTATTTACTTCTACTATCTTTTAATGTGCCCATTGTTAATATACCCTCCCCCCCCTCGCCTCTGCTCCCCCCTCCCCATTCCCTATATGTTTACTATAGTAGTGTCTAATCCCCAGTGTGTGTTAAATATCAAATTTTGTGACAGATTTCGAATCAAATAAGAATGCAATTGTAAGTTGCATATTGTATTATGTTTTTATTATTAAATATTATGAAACCAGTTCATCTTCCTTATATTAGTGTTATAAATGTACCTTACCTATATTGTGCCTATTGTGTTTAAAAATGTTTTATGTGACACTTATTATCTATGGTTTTATCCGAATCCTCTCACCCTCTTATCTAATTTCTTCTTCTTCCTTCTTCTTTTAGTGCACTCCCTATCTGTGACCCCTTTCCCCTTCTCCTATCTACTCTCCTCATCCTATATCTATCCCCAACTCTCTCCTCCCCCTCTATTCATATCCGTTAGGATGGAGACAAGGCAATATATTAACTATGAGAGAGGGACACAATCATAACCGCCCTGCCCACTTATAACCCCAAGACTCAATAGTTTATAACTTTTGTAGCTTTCTTTATTTTTATCTATGGCATCCCCTTCTTCTTCTGAATTCCTCTTTATACTTCACTCCCTTAATGTTGCCATATTACATTGGCTTTTAATTTTAATTTTGGATCTAATTCTTGACATATATAGGAGCGGTACACATCTGATTCTTTAAATTCTGACCACTTTCCCCATATTTGAGAGAATAATTAATATTTATCCTGCTTCATTTTCACCAGTTCCTCCATCAACCTAATTGAATCCAGTTTAGCAAACCACTCGGAGGTGGAAGGGATTTTATTTGTACCCCAATTCCTTGGTATCAGAGATTTAACATACTGTATGTGGTATTAGGGACTTTTTATATGCCTTAACCGGTTCTTTTGTAAGATGACATAGAAACACCCAAGGATCTAAGGGCATCTGCACCTCGCATATTTGCCCGATGATATCTCTCACCATTCCCCAATATGGTCTTATCTTTGGGCAATCCCACCATATATGTACAAATGTTCCCTCTGCTCCACATGCCCGCCAACAGGATCTGTAATTTGTGTAATGTATCCAATGTAATGTCTGGTGAATCTGATACCACCTTGTTAACAATTTATAGTTTGTCTCTATTGTTTTAACCTCTATTGTTGTAAACGTAGCTAATTTTAATATTTTCCTTTCCTCTTCTAATGTAAGCGTATGCATCAAATTCCTTTCCCATTTTTTCAAATAGGCAGGTATTGGTGCATTAGACTGGTGGAGTACCTGTCACAATGTCCTTCACTCTCAAACTGGGCAGCTTACTCCAGTTCAAATATGAAGAATCATATTTCCCTGGTGGGAAATAGTCATTCCCCAGTAATGGCGTAAGGATCGAGTTATACATCCACCCATGTTTGCGGCATAACCGATCCCAAGCTCTAAAGGTCGATGTAGTTATTGGTGATGTATTTATAGACATATGTTTCTTTGATGGTGGAATCCAAATCATCTCCCCCAAGTTACTTACACTTAATATTGTCTCCAGATATACCTGCTGTGCGGGGGCTATGGATCGTAAGGAGGAGCCTGCCGGGTTACCTTGTGAGGGCTGTGGGCTGCGTTCGGCGGACCCCTCTAGTTCACCTCTCTGCGCTACCTTACTCCTGCGCTTCTCTGCCAGTCGCCATTTTCAATGAACGGAGAGAAAAGGATTTTACGGTGAGTACAAAAATCCTATTTTTCCGATCTATCCCAAATGTCCAGTCCGCTAATCTAATCAGTTGGGCCGCTAAGTGATAATTCTTTAAGTCAGGGAGGACCAGTCCCCCCTCTTGTCTCATTCTACTCATCGTCTTTCCTGATAGTCTTGGTTTCCTATTTTGCCATATATATATTTAGATATTACTTTCTGCATTATTTGAAAAAAGATCCTGGGTATCTCAATAGGTATCATCTGGAATATAAACAATGCTTTTGGGAGAGTCATCATTAGACATGTGCACTGCCAAAAAATTTGTTTAGTTTCGTTTCGTTTTAAATTCGGATTTGTGTTATTTCGTGATTTGGGTGTGAAAGTGAATTCGGATTCGGACGAAATTCGGTAGCGTTAGGTCGAACGTTCGTTTCTTTTTCTGTTCTTATTCGTTTCTTATTCGTTTCTTATTCGTTTCGTTCGTTCGTGACATTCGAGGGGGGAAAAATATTTTTCTCCTTCTCTAATGTCACTTTGCTCCAACGAATGAAACGAATAAGAAACGAATAAGAACAGAATACGAAACGAACGTTCGGACTACCGCTACCGAATTTCGGAAATGGAAATTCGGATTCGTTTGCATTCGTTATGTCTGTAATTCGGAATTCGGATACATCCGAATGTCCGAATTTCCGAAAATTCGTCCGAATTTCGATTCGGAACGAAACGAATCGCACATGTCTAGTCATCATCTTTATCGCATGAATTCTACCCATCCACGAAAGCTTTTGTAAAGAGATGCCAACTCTGATTTAATTATATTTAATATCGGGATATAATTAGCTTGTTATAACTCCGTAGTTTTAGGTGTTAGATTAATTCCCAAATATTTGAGCATCCTTTTTTCCCACCTAAATGGAAAGTAGGAAGTCAACACCTGTCTCTCATTCTCTGGCACTGTTATATTTAGAATTTCTGATTTATTTAAATTAATTTTTAAATTTGAGAGTTCCCCATATTCCCGAAATTCTCTTAATACATGGGGTAGCATTGTTCTAGGGCATTTTATGTATAATATGATATCATCTGCATATGCTGCTATTTTAAATTCTCCCGCTTGTGTCTCTATGCCCTGGATATTTTGATTCAAGCGAATTGTTGCCAACAGAGGTTCTAGAGACAACGCAAAGAGTAGAGGGGAGAGAGGGCAGCCCTGACATGTTCCATTATATAATGTAAATTCCCGCAACAAAGTACCATTAATTCTTACTTTCGCCGTTGGGTTAACATATAATGCAGATATCCAATGGAACATCCTCCTCCCCAGTCCTAGCTCCGTTAATGTATTAAACATAAAGCTCCAGTCCACTATGTCAAAAGCCTTTTCAGCATCAATTGACAGAAGTAGTACTGGTAGTCCCTGTCGTTTTGCCACATGTATTAGCGAGATGGTCTTAATAGCATCGTCTCTCGCTTCTCTTCCTGGGATAAATCCAACTTGATCTGAATGTATCCAAGTCAGTATAAAGGGGTGTAATCTTTGTGCTAATATTTTTGCATAAATCTTTATATCTATGTTCATTAGAGAGATTGGGCGGTAACTTGCACACAAGCTTGGGTCTTTTCCTTCTTTTTCAATTACTGTTATATGCGCCTTTTAATGCTTCTTTTTTTAGTCTTTTCTCCTATTGAGTTAACATATTCACAGAACTGTTGGTTTAGAATGTCCTGAAACCTCTTATAATACAGTAGAGTGAATCCATCCGGCCCAGGGCTCTTCCCTGTCTGAGTTGAGGCCAGGGCACTTTTAAATTCCTCAGGAGAAATATCTGTTTCCAGGGCATTTAGCAATTCCCCTGATGTTAATGGGAGTTTAGCTTGTGTCACATATTTTTTAATTTTATCAGTCTTCTCTGATCACCTACCCTGTTCAGAGGTCTCTTTTATATGATATAGGTTTTGATATAAATCATGAAATGTCTCTGCAATTTCAGTTGTAATGTGTAGAATGGCTCCTGTCTTGTTTTTAATCTTAGCTATGTATGTCCTAGATTGTTTAGTCTTGAGTGCTTTTGCCATAAGTTTACTTGGTTTATTCCCCATTTCATAATAATGGCTATGTGTTATATTAAATGCACGTTTAGTGTCTACCTCCAAGACTACCTTTAATTGTTCTCTCTTCAGTGTTAGTTCCCTTAGTGTCTCCATGTCTAATGTTGTTTTGTGCATTGTTTCTAATCGTTGAATCGCTTCCAATAAAGTCTGTATGTCTCGCTTCCTCTCCTTCTTACGATTAGCCCCTATGGACACCATTTTACCTCTAAGTACCGCTTTATGTGCTTCCCATATAATTCCAGGTGCCATTCCCTGGGTTATATTCTCCTGAAAATAGTTTTTTTTTTTTTTTTTAAACAAACTTTATTCTGTTTTCTCGGCCCTACCCCCAAGGGGCTCGGCCTTTTCTTCCACAGCATAAAATGTACACAGTATGAGGCTATTTACAGTAACCCCAACAATTGTACCAGAAATATCAAACTTAAACATTTCAACATTCCCATTATTCCCAAGCTGGTTGCCACTCTTGCGTTAGTTATTGTATGCTATTAGAACATGCCAGTTACTACTCTTTTTTTTTTTTTTTGTTTGTTTTGTTTCATACACTATGCTATTGTCTAGCCGTGATGATGCTGGAGATTGGCGGGGTGGAGGATTTATTCCATGCTCTCATTATGCATCTTCGAGCCGCCAATAGGCAAAGATGCATCCAATCCTTGCCCCTTTGGGTTGAACAGTGAGGGTCTACTGCGGAATACTCAGGTGCGCTGAACAGATACAGCAGAGGATTCTGTATCGGTGTCCACCGTAAGACTGTAGCTATGTATGTAGTAACGCCTGTCCAGAACTGTCCCATTGACGGGCAATGAGCCAACGTGGGGCGGGAGAGACCGCATTTAGGGCACACTGATATGAGTCGTTACTTTCTTCCGGCGGGAGCAGGGGAGTATGCCACATAGGCCCGGTGCATTATTTTAAACTGGGTCTCCCTCCAAGTTTCATTAGTGACCAGTTTGCGTATTAAGTTGTAGCCCTCCACGATGTGCTCCACTAGATCCGGGGTGGGAAAGTCCTTAGCCCATTCTTTGATATTGGATGATGATAAATTAGCAACGAAAAATAGTTTTTAACACTCCTTCCAATTCCTGGACAACTGACGAGCCATGTAGAGTGAGTTTTCTGATGTAGTGGTTCAGATTTATGACGAGTTTGAATATGTTGGGTGTAGAGGTAGGGCAGAAGGAGAGGCCCTTTTCTAGTAGTTTTTGTCAGTTTGTGGGTAGAGAGTTTAAAGATGCCATTGATATGTTGTTAAATGTTAAAATAAAAAAACAGTGTGGTGTTGCCTCCCCAATTCATACCAGGCCCTTTAGGTCTGGTAGGAATATTAGGGAGGACCCCCAATGCCAAAAGACACAAAAAGCTTTGTGTCTCTTGATCTGAGCAGCAGCCTGGCAGAGCAGGAAAGCCATACCAGGTCACATGCTCTCAACATAGGGAGGGTGTTTTTCCATGGCATATGGTGTAATTCCATGGCAACTTTCTGTCCCCTAATGGAATGTAAACAAATGGGTGGGATAAGTCCCATGATGTCATGACTCACTCAGCCACTTTGTTGATATTCGGGAGCAGAGCTGTTATTTTCCAGCCAGTGTTCATCGGGATCGGTCGTGGCAGCAGGCATCGGGTGAAGGACTTTTTTATGGTGTGGTGTGTTTATATACTATTTTACTGAATTTGGTGAATGAGTAGGGGTAACAACTATCCATTACCCATTCATAAGAGGGGTGGGATCTGGGATCCCGGACAGGGTTGTGGGGAAGAGGCCCTTGTCCTCATCGACATGGGGACAAGGTGCTTTGCCAGGCCCCCTCCGACCCGGCAAAGCAGCCTCCCTATGTTGAGGTCATGTGGCCAAGTATAGTGCAGTCCCCCCTTTCCTGCTCTGCCAGGCTGCTGCTCTGTTCAAGAGTCTGGAAATGGGTTTTAGAGGGGACCCCACTCTTTTTTTGTTTTTTTGGCATTGGTGGCACCCCAAAAATTCTTACCAGACCTAAAGGATCTGATATGAATTGGGGTGGGGGAACTTTACTCTGTTTTTTTTAATTGTTTCTGTGGACTGTTAAAAAGAAAAAAAGGAAACATTTATGTGGTTATTCCCTAAGCTGCCGAAGGCCGGGTGAATAACAGAATCGAAGTGAAGCTGTACGGCTATTCACTTCAACCCTGTATGGCTGAAAACAGCTGTACATCGGCTGCCTTCGGCTCCCTTCATTTCACTTCGGTTCAGCTGAACATGCTCAGCATGTTCAGCTGAGCCGAAGTGGAGAGCGCGTTCGACTCACTGAGCCAGGGGCCCGAACAGCAGTGAGTGAATAGCTGCATGCCGTTGAGCAGCATTTGGCTTGATTATTCTGTTCGCTACCTCGGAGGTAGCGAACAGAATTAAAAAATGACATGTTAATAAAAGAAAAAAACGACGTGGGGTCCCCCTCCCGATCCATACCAGACCCTTTGGGTCTGATAGAAATATTAGGAGGGACCCCAAGTTAAAAAGTAAAAAAAAAGTGTGTGGGGTTCCCCCCAAAAGTCCTACCAGGCCCTTCACAATAGCCTGTACAGCAGACCTTCGATTTGGCTGAACCGAAGGGCTCCAGCGGCCGAAGTGAGCTGAAGGATTAGCCGAAGCTTTGGCTATTTAGTGAAAAACCTCCCTAATGTCACTTATCTGCAACAAATTTTCAATAATAAATATCTATATCAATTAACTAAAATTCGGATTTGGATGAATCTGAATACTGAAACAAATTGACTTTGGGACCCCAATCCTGTAAAACTGAAAAACGAAAAATCTGAAACAAAACTATACAAATTTTTTGCCGGCTTCCATGTCTTATAAAAAGCAGCCTAGATATCCATCTCTTAAAAACCATACATACAAAATATTAATTTAGAATATTATATATTTACCTAGATCAAATGCATTTTTGTTTTTTCCTTTAGTTCTGAACATAATACATAAAAAAAAAAATACAAAACACGATACACTTCCTTCAAGAATATGTGTTTTTGACCTTTAACCAATACAGCCAAGATAGTTACATAGTAACATAGTTGTTGAGGTTGAATAAAAACATAGGTCCATCGAGTTCAACCTATATAAGTTGAGTGTGTATATGTGTGTGTATGAGTTACTAAAGCTGGCCGTAACCTTTTCTATTTTTTCATTCAACTCACAAGCTGAATGAACTTCGCATAGTGTATGGCAACCTTAAGAGTACCTGTTCTCCTGTATATTGTGCTCTCTGATGAAAGCATCTCTGAGTAAAGATGTTTTATTTTGTGTCTTTCCTTAATGTAAAGTCAGATTCACATGTCCTCTCATTAAAGTCATTAAAGTCAACATTGTTAACAAGGCCAAGTAAGCCTTGTTTTCAGGAAATAAAAATAGGATCAAACTTTAAAACATGTTTTTAGAAAATATTAAAATTCATCTCTATGCAAATGTTAATCCCCCTCCTCCGCTCCATCCAATCCCCTTCTAACCCATTCTGCACCTTTTTGTTTTACCCAGTGAAGCAATATATACTCATCTAAGTACACTGGCCTTGGTTTTTGGGTGCAGGGATTGCTGCTTTAGGTGAGTAAAAAGGGCATTGATAATTATTAATAATAAAAAAAATCAGAAGAGAAGAATTGGAGCCCCTATCTTAAAGAAAAAATGTAAATACATTTTAAATATATTTATGTGTTGAATTTGCTTAGAAAATATATAATGTATTTTGTCAGCATCATATGCAATGGCTCCACCATGTTTTGAATGGAAAGCAGGCAGTTGGTATACTGTGTTATTATATTGGCTGTAAGCTATTAGCTGTGAGCAGAAGGACTGGAGGAAAAGGAGTTGCCTGTTGATAGCTTTGCTGTGAAGAAGCGATTACAAAGCTATAGTTAGAGGCATAATAAACATGGACTTCAGCTTGTTACACAGTTACACCAGTTGAAAAGAGATGTCGATTGAGTTCAACAACAATAAAAAAAATCCTAAACTGGTGGTTAACAGAGGAAAGCAAGAAAACTTGTAAAATGTGGTCTAAATTGCTTCAACAGGGAATGCAATTACTACTTGACCCCAAAAGGCATATGTATACAAATATTATGAACCATTTTGTGCATTTAGAAACACACTCGGCTCTTTTTAAAGTCAGCTAGAACCAGTTCCTGTGGAAGACTGTTCACCATTACCATTACAATAAAAGGCCCTTTCTGTATGCAATGGTTAAACCCTTTTAATTGCAAAGAGTGCCCTTATCTATTTTGTAGTTACCTTAAAGTACACAATTTACCTCCTAGATGGAACATTTATTTTTTTAATCCCTGCTATGTTGGAGGCGGGCGGAGCGGGTCTAAAACATGACCTCTCCGGATCGCCGCGTGCATGCGCCCCCCGGAACATTTATTTATGTATATAAGGTGATTATATTAAATAAAACGAAATCTGCCACACTCCCACTTACTACCCCTTCAAATATAATATATATTCATAAATCTTAATATCAATGAAAATACATTAAATATTCCAAGTGAAAAAAACCTATACTAAACTTTTATGACTTCAAAATGAATAGTGATATCACATGATGTATAATTTGGGAGGAGTTCTGTGATGCTGTAACAGGCAGATACACAGGAGGGAGAGCCTGCGACTCCAGTATGGATATTCTTTTCTGATCCTGTTATTCTGTGATGTACTTTGGATACGTTTTATGTCAGTTGATTTTAATAAAGTCCTATGTGATGGTATACGGAGTACACTAGGGATGTTCAGATACCAGGTACTGTACCCAGTACAAGTACAAGTACATGTATAGATATTCAAAAAGCACAATCCCCTTACTGTAGAAATCCCATAAACGGAGCGATCCAATGAGAAAGTAATTCAATATATAAGATAACAAAACATATTTTATTTGAAACCCAGAAGCTCAGTCCTTTTATAATTTGTTACTTTTCGCGTTACTCCTTTCCCCGTTTTTGTATACATGTATAGATACTTTTCCAGTTCCAGGTCTAGACTAGAGAAAAATTCAAGTTAGGAGGCAGCTGTCATTTTTAAAGGAGAACTATGAGGTGAGTGCTTTTCACTCACCTCATAGTTCTAGCCAACCTGTGACAATGAGACTGTCACAGGTCGGCTCAGTAGATCGGGAGGTGAGCGAACACATACCGGGTTCGCTCGCCTCTCGATCCTGTCACGGCTCTCTGCCGTGACAGGGGGAGGGGCTGGATTCCCCTCTCCCCGCTCCGATCTGCCAGCGCTGACTGGCGGAACGGACGGGGGAGGGGGCGGGTACAGCTGGCTCTGCCTCTAGATAGGCAGAGCCAGCTGTCACTCACGCAGCTGGGCGGATCCCGTCATCTACGTCAGGATCCGCTGCGGCGTCTCAGTATACCGCGAGGTACAGTCAGGGGAACTGGGACAATAAGCAGGTTAAGAAGTAAACTGGCAGGTACTCACAAAGATAGAGTGATAACAAGCTGCAGGACAATTAAAAACCGGAGCAATGTAAGGATCCATGCAGTACGTCCTGTGTATAGATCAATGAAGTGTCGACGCATTTCCGGGGGCACGCCCCCTTCGTCAGAACATGATCACGTGAAGGTACAGATCAGTGATGCATGCTGGGAGATGGTATAAATGCTCAGTGCGGCTGATGTAACAGTCTCTTCCCTCCCCCCGGGCCTACCTGGGGGGGCAGGTTGCTGCTGTGAGACTGAAATGGCTAGGCCTAAGCCTGGGTACTAGCCTGAAACTGACACTGGGGCCTGAATCTGGAGGTCCAGTGGTCAGCCACTGATTCTGGAGATGGACATAGATGAGGACTTCTGAAGTACTGCTTTGCTGGTCTGGCTTAAAGGTCCTAGTCTGTGATGGCAGCAGTTAATGTGTTCTAATTCTTAAAGGAGTCTGCCATGTCCTGGATGTACCTAGGGTTGCCACCTGTCCAGGATTTACCCGGACAGTCCGGTTTTTGATTGCTGTGTTTGGGTTTCATGGCAGCAGAAACCCGGACACATGATGTCAGGCAGACAGGGGCAACCAAAATAAGATAGGAGCTACTGCCCTCCCACTGAAAATAGTCTCAACTGTGATATTTACATATGAATGGGTAGCGCTATTTACATATGAATAAGCCCTGACTCATTCTACCAAAAAAAAGTCAGCACGTCACTAGAGTGTTCGCGTTTCGCTTGAAGAAAAGGTGGCAACCCTAGATGTGCCTGACCCTCTCTCCTTGAAGTTCGGCAATAAAAGAGATTCAGCTTTTATCCACTGTCTGGACTTCGCTTTGTCGGTCGCCACTGGAGGTGGTAAGTGCTATTGGGGCAGCAAGTGCTTAGAAATCCCTAGACAGGCTATGGAAGACCCGATCATCCAGCAGCTCCTTAGGGCGTGAGCGCTACACGTATCTTCCTTAACCACTGGCTGACCAGGTGTTTAACCCCCTTCCTGGCCAGGCCATTTTTCAGTATTTATCGCTGCAGCACTTTTGGTGGTATTTAATCACCACTTACTTTTATTTTTTACTATATTAAGGAAAAATTACTGAAAATTTTGAATTTTTTGTTTTTGTTTACATTATGTTATAATTTATACATGTTGAGCTTTAAAATTGAGCACACCCACGAAATCCCAAAAAACTACCATACCCAAAATTGACCATCAGTTTAGTGTTATCAGTGATTGATGGCCCTAGAATTATTGCTCTCACTGCGACGTTCACGGCGATATATAACATTTGCCACGTAATGGGCGCAATTGTAGTTTTTGCACGTATGTGCACCCAACGCATGTTTGCACGCATTTATGTATGGTTGGGGGCTTTAAAAATGTTTTGTTTTTTTACATTCTTTTTCATCTGACTTGATTTTTTTTTTGCAACTAAATTTTTTTTATTACTATTTTCTTTTTCACTTAACTTTATTGTTATCACATAGGGGGCTAAGAAATCCTCTATGTGATAGCAAATATATGTAAAAGGTCCTCTTTATGGAGAAATCAGGGGTCTCCAATACCCCTAATGTCACCTAGGGACCCCCAAAGAAGCTAATGAACAGATATCTGTTTCATCAGCTTCTCTCCAGCTTCTGAAGATACAATCACTTCTGCATTCTGACAGCGGAGCTCGCACCGGGCACAGCAGAGCCTGGGACCAGTGGGAGGGGGGCCATGGAGGGGGGCGCTCTGATTGGCACCCCATACAAGCGATCTGCCAGCTCTATAGCCGGCGGATCGTTTGTATGTAAACAGGCATCGCTGCCTGTTTTTACATTTCCGTTGTTTCCCGCTCGTGCGCACCGCTCGCGGTGCACTGCGTGTGAATGGGCGGGGCTAACAGGCCATATATACACGGCCTGTTGCATCCAGGAAGCAATTTAAATAGAAAGATATCCTTATAATGCTTATGACCATAAAAAAAATATATATATGCTACACATTCCTTTTAAGCTGTTCTGTGACATCATATATCTCCATCAAACTTGTACCCATCAGTTCTATCTACTGGCATACATAATAATATTCCTTCAATTACATCCTTTTTTTCACCCAAGATTCCAAAACTTTCACCCAAGATTCATACTTTTTAAAAATTGGAATCAATTTAATACTACTAATAATATATTTATCACTCTGTTGGCCCCTCTGACCAGCCATGATCTGCCTGCATTGTACAGACAAGCACAGAGACTCGGTGATTACATCACTTGGTCTAAAATAAGGTATGTAATGAAAATAGAAAGGTTTTATTTAAACTTTTCATTAGCATTTTGATGGGTTCAGGAAAGGCAATATTTCAGGTATCTCAAAAAAACGCATTACAGGGATTTGTGATAAAATGAGACAATTGAGTACCTTCTGTTCCAAGAAGGCTTTTGAAAGAGGAGATTCTTATTGCTGATCCATGCATGCATCAGGTTAGACGAAAATTAGGAATACATTAATGAAATGTCCTCTTAGACCCATAAACTATTTACATCAAACAGAGATTTGATGTTACGGTGAACCTTAAACCATTGACATTGCCACTGTGATACTGAGAAGTAGCTTGCATTTGATAAAACAACTCCATTAGTTGGGAAGTGACCTGCAGGAGTTAATGTATTTGTAAATTTTGTGTATTCCCTGGTACTTAGTGTTAGTTGTATACTTGCCAACACCACACACTTCAGTTGCTTTAATGCAATGTATTACAACATATATGTATACACTCTATTGCCAAAAGTATTGGTACGCCTGCCTTTACACGCACATGTACTTTAATGACATCCCAGTCTTAGTCCATAGGGTTCAATATTGAGTTGGCCCACCCTTTGAAGCTATAAAAGCTGCAACTCTTCTGGGAAGGCGTCCACAAGGTTTAGGAGTGTGTCTATGGCAATGTTTGACCATTCTTCCAGAAGCACATTTGTGAGGTCAGGTACTGATGTTGGACGGGAAGGCCTAGCTCACAGTCTCCGCTCTAATTCATCCCAAAGGTGTTCTATCGGGTTGAGGTCAGTAGGGATGGACCGAACACCCTCGCGTTCGGTTCGTATTCGAATATTCGAACAGCCGAAATGTTCGAATATGAACTCGAACTCAATGCAAGTGTATGGGTGTCGAATGTTCGACCCCCATACAGCTGCCAGTACATGTAGGAAAACTGTGGCTGCAGCGGCCTGTGTCCCTTCAAATCCCCGCTGCTCTCCATGCCTGTGTTGGCGGAGACAGCGGGGACACAGACCGATGCATGCCTTCGCTGCCCCCCTTACCTTCGCTGTTGTCCTGGCCTCTGGTCCCCTGGTCCATCTGCTGCTGTACCGGCCTCCGGTCCCCTGGTCCGTCCTCTGCTGTCCCAGGCCTCCGCTCCCCTGGTCCATCGACTTTGTCTACGGTCCGGCCGTGGCTCCTCTCCCCCGTCCCCTGCCTCCTCTTCATTGCAGGCTGGGAGCCATACCCAGCCTGCTATTGGATATTGTAAAATGCAATAGCATGCTGGCTATTGCACCCACCCACTGCCTGCTGTCAATCAGCATGGGGGGACCTGATAGAGAACTTTCTCCTTCAGGCCCCTCCTCCGCTGAGCCCTGATTGGCAAAAATGTCCACCATTTAATATTGAAACAGCCCTTGTGTAGAAAGTGCTCACAAAGATAGTCAGATAACCTCTCCCAGGAAAGCCCTTCTAGAGTTCTGCTTGCCTTGTTAAAAGACCCACTGACAGGTCTAAATGACAAAGTCCCTCCTATTAGTACGGGTGGGGGAAACCCACATAAACTTTATGAATCTTTAGCGTCACTTGAACCTCAGGGAGAAAGTCAGCCACACTGCCAGTCCCAGGGCAGATGTACTCGAAAGACCATGCGGTAAAGAAAGAAAGCCAATAGTGCAGACCGTATTGGTAATAAAAGTGCACTTTATTAAAAGGTACTCACAGGATCCAAAATAAATAATCGTTTAAAAAAAGTATCCGCTATCGCTCTATACTTTTAATTGCACCGTGTCCACTCGACACCTCTAGCTCCACCCTACATGCGTTGCTATTTGAGAAGATAGCTCAGAAAATGTGGACAAGGAACCCAGTCTGTATGCTGAGGTGTATGCAATGTTCATGTCCCATAAGGTTATAACTTGCCTACTCCTTTACCTTCCCAGTAAATCTAGGATTCTATCAGGTCCTCCTTACCCTGGGATGAAATGTGAGCTTCCTGGCAGCCACAAACTGATTATCCGCTTACAGGTTTTATCTTTTAATCCAGGAGGTTATTAAAGGACTGTATATTTCAAATAATTCCATTAATGGTCTTGAAATAGTTATCATTTATTCATTGAAATCTTTAAATGTCTTTAGCTGGCCAAATATTGAAAATATTTTGCTACAACTATGCAACAATAATATGAGGTATTGGGCAATAATGATGCAACATCACAAGAGATCTGGCTCCAGATTTTTACTTTGCTATTCCCAAAGGTAAAAATCCCCAACTGAATGTAAGCACTGCTCCTTACGTTACATTACTGGCTTACTTTGATGAGCTAAATCACCACTTAACTTATAGTTTTTGTAGACCCCAACAATGGAGTATGGAGTCTGGAGAATTTAATACAAATGTTTGTTTGAAAAATATAATTAGAACATTAAATAATGCTATCAGATACTTGACAAATGTAATTCATTTTTTGTATTTTATCATTTAGTTTTTGGAATGAATGGAGTTTTCCTAAAGAAAACCATATTTACTGTTTGAATTTCATTCTTTCAAGTAAACTTTTCCATCCAACTTCTTCAATTTTTTTACTGTCATTACGGTCAAAAATAATTGTCAATTTGACCCTCGTTAACTATTAGAAAATCAAGAACAAGAAAGTTCTGCCAGGTATCACTTGGTCATAGTAAACCAGAAGTACTAGTGTCATGAATAATTCTTTCTGCTTCTTGCCAGCCCCAGAAGTAAGCAATGCCCAGGTCAACATGACAGGGGTTTCCAGTACCTGCCTGACCCATATCTATTATAAAGGAGCACCTAAGTTCCAGGAGGTCCTTGCATAGATGTACAGTCTGCACAAATAGTCTGCCCTTGGACCAATGACTTAAGAAATAGGACAAAGTGTCACCATAGTGTGCTAGTATCTTAGCTCTAAGTGTATGGAACCAGAATGGGTGATCTGACAATACACAGTACATTAATCTATTAACAAAACTGCACAAACTATGCAGGGATAGCAACAGTGGTAGGTATGGCAGCTGTCTAAAACCTATTGTTATACATTACAATGTATTTTACTGACAATTTAACATTATGTGGATGGCAGTGTAACAACCCTGCCACCCTGCCACCTAAGCCGCTACCCATATTGGCAATGCAGAAAACCAGTCCTGGTCTCACTGTTCCTACTGTTTTCCCTATAACTGTAAGGTCAGATTTACACTTCCGCAAGTGCAACATATGGTAATAAACGCGCCATGCATTACTTCATTGAATTGCCAGTGATTTTGAATGGCACCCCAATGCACTAAAACAATTAAACTGTTTAGTAGTGCTCCTGAATGTAGCACATTGTGTTAGAAAATAAATGGTCATGTGTTATTTTGAGCACATTAGGGTGCATTGGCAGCCCATTCGTATTTTCTAAGTGCACTGAGAGCATTAAATCACTAAATAGATGTTTTAATTCACAGAAAATGGTGCTTGGTGTAAACTAATCCAAGTACTTGGCAGAAATGTATACAAACACAACAGTGTTTGCTTGTATACAGTATCACAGGCGGCAGTTATCCCCACCACAGAATTCATTTGGTAGAGTAAAGGCTTGTTTTCTTTAATCCAGCAACTTACACAGCTACACACAGGTTCACTTTTGGCTGTTTTACCCTGAGGCCAGATGCATGCCTTGTGTTAATATGACACCTTGCAACAGAGCCATCCACTTACTTAAAGGACCTCAAATCCAAGCAGGCAATAAGTTGCACCTGATGTGTGGCCCTGCTTACATGAAGGAACTTTTCATTTGCAAAGTGAATATCGGTTTACTTCCCTCAGGAGGAACGGCTCACTGTTGGCATAATGCGTTATTATTGTTTGCTCTTTTAATTGAAATGTAAATTCTGAGAACGTCCTGACCCAGTTGAGGCTCTGAAGAAGGGCAACATTCTAATTTTCATGCTAGGAAAAGGTCTACAGCCTTATTATTAATTACCAAAGACTGGATGTTCATTAATGTGACTGTCCCAAAGTTTATACAAAAGAGAAACTTTAAAAGCTCTTCTAGATGCAAAGAAGATGGTTGCACATAAATAACATGTTTCTTATTGAATTAAACTCCACTAGCCACTATTTGCATCTAAAATAGATACTTAACATAACCTCAGCATACTTTAAAATAAAAAAAACATTTAACCATTTCTGTGCACAATGCCTTCTATAGTGTCATCCTGCCTCTAAGGGATCTATTTATAAATGTTTTAACCCAAGATTCACACAACCTTTACCCAAGATTGACACTGATTACTAATGGGATTGAAAAAAAAATTGTGAATTCTGAGTAAAAAATAATATAAATGACACCAAAGTTAGGTTTTTGTCCATTAATTAATTTTAGGTCCACTTTCACATGACAAAGCCGAGTATATTTCAAACCCTAAGAAAAAGTATGGTATTCATGATGTAGTGGGAGTTTTTTTTAATGTTGAACCTAGAAAAGTAACAGTGACAAAGGATGTCATAACAGTATCCACTTCTTATTGTATGATCACAATTCTTATCTGTGCTATCATTTTAGTTTGCATTTGTGTTTAACTGATGACATGCATTCGTCTCCGCATAACTTAAACATACATATGCAGAACTTATTTATGCTGTATATACATAACTTATATACAGTATGTTGTTAAAGTCCAACTCTAGTTTGGGAACAAATCCCCTAAGTCAACTGTCTGCCCCCTGCCTTCTCTCTGCGTGTATTTTCTCTAATTATTTAGTAGACTTATCATTTTTTCTCAGGCATCTTCTCTTCACTCTTGTGACATCATGGACCCTTTCTTTTCTTTCCCCTGGCAGTGAACGGTCCTTAGTCCTGTCTAGAACATTGCTTATGTAAAGAAGTGTGAGGGCCATTCTGTGCAGCGGTACTGTGAGCCCAGGCTTGTGCACTGAATACACCCTCAGGGGGTGTATTAATGATGACCTAGCCTAACATTATTCAACCAAGAAGAGTTCAACAAGATATGTATGTCACTGAGGAAAAGTTGTTTTTTCACAGGTTCTACAGCAAAATCCATGTGTGCTGGTCTGACTCACTGCACTCTGGCAAATCAGAAAAGAACAAGAAGCACTCCAGGCTGCAAAAACCTATCTTGTTTTTCTAAGCATCACTTTTTAGCATGAAATATGCCAGAGGTGACCTCTGCTGCTATTTACATTAAAAAAAATTGCTGCAGTCTGGAGTGTAGTGATTCATGTTCTGACCAACTTGGAAAAGTTGCAGCAGGACTTTTTGTAGGGAATAGCGCTGGAGAGGAGGTGAGTATTGTAGTGAAAGCTGCATTTTTTAGTTTGTATTGTATATGCAACTGACATGGAATGAAGAAGCTTCGGCGGCCGGACGAAGATGCAGGAAGAAGAGGCATATCCTGGAAGCAGTCAAGCAAAACCTGGAAGCAGGCTGGGGAGCTGCAGGTAAGAGGAGCGGCATGTGTGCAGGGAAAGGGACCTTGTACAGCCCATAATAGATCCTGCACAGCCCACTTGAGAGTCTCTGTGCAAGGTCTATGGTGGGCTCTGGTGGGGTTTTCAGGGACTCAGAAGTGCTGTGCAAGGTCTACGGTGGGATGTGCGGGGCAGTCTCTGCCTGAGACACTGCAGAGCCAACCAGAGATCCTTTACAGCCCACCTCAGACCCTTGCTTCCCTGCAACGCTAAGGCCTCATTCACACAGCTAAGTGTCGGCCCACACAGATCCATGTGGCATGCACGGTCATAACGGGCCGTTCCCGGGAAGGACAAGTGTTGCGTGTGATTGTACGCAGCAGTCTGTTCTTCTCTATGGAAGGATGCGGCCGTATGCACACCCGAACTGCACATCCATGTGGGTGTCCGTGCTCGGACACCTGTCTGTGTACTAATACGGACACCTTCATGGACGTGCAGGGCGGGTGAGCATAGGGCAGAGTACGGCCGCAGCCGCCCATAGAGAAGAACAGGCTGCTGCGTACAATCACAGGCAGCACCTGTCCTTCCCGGGAACGGCCCATTACGACCGTGCACGCCGCATGGATCTGTACGGGGCGGCTCTAAGCTGTGTGAATGAGGCCTAATAGCGCAACCTGTCAGAAGCTGCATTCAGCAACTTGACAGGTTACGCAAAATGTCTTGAACAGGCAGGGGTTGGACAAATTTTAGATGGGGGGGGGTGCCGAATTTCGTCTTGCCTAGGGCAGCACAAAACCTAAATACACCACTGGATCTTCCCTGAAACAGCTGATCGGTCCTGATCGGTCGGTGACAAGGAGAGGGCCGAGGCGCTGAACAATTTTTTCTCCTCAGTATACACTCAGGAGGGAAACTGGTTCGACGTACGTGATAATTCACTGCCATCGGCAGTGATTTCAGCAAATAATGTGGATTTGTTCATGAAACGTTTGGACAATTTCTTGAGGGACCGTAATATCCAGGGATACCGGTATCCCTAAGAATGAGATGATGCGTGGACCTATATGGGTTGGACTTGATGGACGTATGTCTTTATTCAACCCCCAAATACTATGTAACTATGAAATGTCACTTCTATCCGACTTTGTGAGTGCGGAGAAATGTGATATTGCAGTCGGAGAGAAGTGACATTTCAGGTCCAATCAGCTGTTTCAGGGCAGATCATTTCTCCTGCACTTGTGATTTGCGATGCCAATCTGCACTGGAAAAGCTGGGAAAGCGCTGGAATGCTTCACCTATTGGCAGTCACACTTTCCACCCCCGAAAAACTGGGCGGGATTACGTTAAAACGTGTGACCACGTCATCGGTCACACATTCTAACGTAGTCACAACCTTTGATAGAACACCGCCATCAGGGGAGTATGGCCGGTACCCATGTGAGGGGTCTGGGGGGCCTCTTACATGGGTATCAACTGTACCGGGGCGGCATCACGACGACCAGACCAGCCCACCTGGGACCCTGTGATCCACTCCCGCACCCCCCCCCCATCTTGGGAGGGGGACCCAAGATAAAATCTTGCACCAGGGCCCTTTGGTTATTAGGTCCGCCACTGCATGGAAGAGAGGGATAAGAGCCACAGACACCTAGGACAGTACAGACTCCAGGCTCACCAACCAATCCCCAGCTTCACAGAGCAGGGCATTTAACCACTTGAAGACTGGGGTGTTAAACCCCCTTCCTGTCCTGAATATTTTTTAGTATTCAGCGCGGCATTACTTTGACTAACATTTAATCAGTCAGGCAACGGTGTACTAAAATTATTTTTATATCATTTTTTGGGGACAGACAGAGCTTTCTTTTGGTGATATTTACTCACAACTGGGGTTTTTATTTTACTATATAATGAAAATAGTACCAAAATTTTGTAAAAACAAAACTGCTTTCTCTACATTATGTTATCAAATATTTATTATAACCACAAAAAACTACCATACCCAAAATTGGCCATAGGCTTTTACCGGTTTCATCAGTTTAGTGTTAATAGTGATTGATGGCTCTAGAATTATTGCTACTGCTCTGACATTCCCCGTGATATGTGGATTGTGCAGCACAATGGGCGCAACCATCATTTTCGCACGTAGGTGCACCTGATGCATGTTTGTGTGTGTATGTGGGGGTGGGGGACTTTACATTTTTTTTATATACTTAACTATATTGCTATCTCATAGAAGGCTAAGAAGATAGCAAATGTCCTCTTGATGGAGACATCAGGGGACTTTAAGACCCCTAATGTCATCTAGGGACCCCAAAGAAGCTGATGAAGTAGAGATCTGCTTCACCAGTTTCTCTCTGGCTACTGAAGCCGGACAATGACAGCTGAAAGCGGAAGTTTTGTAATGCACATCACTCCTGAATTCAGAGACTGGAGGGAGATCAGCGGGAGACTGTGTATCGACCTCCCTCTGAGCTCCGGTCACAGAGCCGCCGTGCCGTTCCCAGGCCTGATTGGGGCACAGTGGAGCCCAGAATCAGCAGAGGGGGGCACAAATTTCCATGCATCATACAAGCGATCGGGAGCCCACCCGAACGCTTGTATGTAAGCAGCCATTGCCGGCTGTTTAAAATACAAGCATTTTTGCTGCTCGTGTGCCCCCTGGGTGGCTCGCATGAGTGAGGGCAGGCAAGGATGGTAATAAATGCCCACCCACATCCAGGAAGCCACAGTCCAGCTGTTTAATTACAATGGCTGGACGTAAGGTGGTTAACTTGATCGTAGTAACACAGTATATTGTAGAACCTTAGCTGGTTAGCAGACATAGCACAGAACTCCCTAAATGAGACACCAGAGTTCCCACGAGGCCCAATCCTCGTTTCTCTGGCACCGCCAAAAGATGTAGTTCCTCCCTGGTTCTCCCTCCCAGGCATAGCTTCAGCTTCCCCCATCAGTGGCAGGACAGCTGCAGACACCCGACACTGTGAGGGGAATTTATCAAAACTGGAGCAGACAAAATCTGTAGCAGTTAACCATGTCAACCAATAAGCTCCTATCTTCAGTTTGTTCAGTTAAGATTTGAAGATGAAAGATAGAAGCTGATTGGTTGCCCTGCAAAACTGCTCCAGATTTTGTCTGCTCCAGTTTTGATAAATTCCCTTTTGTGTCTTCATCCCTGACCACCTGCAGGATGCAGGCCTAGAAAGACAGAACATCACTTTACACATCCCCAACAGGAGCCCAGGGGAAGAGTGTCTCACATGGTCAGCCCTGAATATTTCTGTCCTCCTCCAGCATGTAACACTGGCCCTGAATCTCCTAGTGATTGGCTAGGGACACACGCCTATTCATAACACTGTATTATTGGAAGTTCTACTCTGTAGTGAAGTCACACCCAGCAGCAGGCAGACAAGTAATAACAGGAAGCTTAGGAAAAAACAAATGAGCACAGACTATTAAATAAGGTAGACTGGATACAGCCCAGCAGAACTAAATTTAAGGAGTCACCACGCTTAGGCCAAGGTAGCTACATATAATATAAATTCAGCATGTCCTCTTCTGCTACATTTCAACTGTTTTAATTCCTCATGGGGAATTCAGTCTGTATGTGCAGTAAACACATCTCAAAAGCAATCAATTTTTCCTTAAGGGCTGGATTATACCAATGTGCATTGTGGTGTGTGCACTGAAAAAAAGGACTGCAGCTAGTCCTTTTTGTCAGTGCAGTGGGCCACATTGCACTGCACTGTGCCCATAGAACTTAATGAAATGTCACAGCCACTGGTGTGAATCCAACCTACAATGCATGCCTTTTGATGGCTGCTTCTGTGTCTGATGCTCATATACACAAGCTCTAAGGCTGTTTTGTGTCAGTTTTTCATATAAACTGCATATACACTTAGAAATGTAAACATATGCTTATATGAATAGAATATTTTGGTTTTATTTTAGGTAGACTGTAGATCACATTATGTGTAATCAAATATAATTAATAAGAGTATGATAAAAAGGTTAGAATTTGGATAGCACAATTTATGAATCTGAAGCACTGTGTTACAACATATTCCTTCCCTCGCTCTTATACTGTTATCCCATGTGGCTTCCTACCCTTTTCAATAGGTGCCAGTTAACATTGTATCATCAAGCACAAATGTGAGGTATCAATCTAAACAGTCTGCCATTGTTGAATTTTTGGATTTTGTGCAGATATCTGCTGGAACCTGCCAAGGTTAAAGTCTGTGTGTGTTTCTGTACCTTTTTGTACTTTTATGGAGGAAAGGGCTGTCTCCAGGTGAGCATACTCTCAGTTTGTACATTATTATATTTGTCCAGTAGTTGAGAACTGGGATAGTTTTGAGTTAAGGACCACAATTTTTAGAGGTATCTTAATGCTACAGTGTGGTTTTATATGCATTTGGAAATGTATACAGCAAAAACCTCTATTTTTAACCTAGTAGTTGAAACAGTTGAGCTAGTTCTTTTCCTAGAAGTTTGAAAGAGTGATGGGGTACCTTTTGTATTGTTTTCCAACTGTAAAGTATGACACAGATAACCAAGCCATAGGCAGCAGGCCACTTGTTTCATTCTATTGCTAATAAATACTCTAACTGAATCACACATTGTACAAATTGAGATTACTCATGCTAATGTAAAAATGTGTGTTGTCCTCAGTTTAACACATTGCTATTCAAGGAATAGTACATCCCTACTTTCTTCAGATGAAACGCTATCCTAAACTACATATACAATTTGTTTTATTTTTAGGGTCTTAATTTTATTTATTAACCACCTGCTGTCCGGCCTTTGTAGTTAATTGGCCGGACAGCGGCTTCTTGAATGCGGGTGGGCATTTTTAAACGTCCCATCCCACTCGTGCCCGCCGCAGGGCGGTGGGCACGAGCAGGAAATCAGCCTGGAATGTAAACAGCCAGCAATGGCTGTTTACATACAAGCGCTCGGGCGTCTGTAGAGACGCCCGATCGCTTGTAATATGCGTGCAGTGTGCGCCCCCCCCCTCCGTTGCAGCCGCTGCTGGCGATCCCGAGCTCGGCTGTGCCCGATGCGAGCCCGGGACCAGCACAGCAGCTCTGCGGTCGCAGATAAAACAGAGCTGCTGTACACAAGCTCCGTTTGATCTACTCTTCGGAATGCAGGAAGTGATGTGTATTACTGTCACGCCTGTTAAGGATGAGGGGGTTGTGGATCGCAACTGCGGAGGCTTCGCAGTCAGTGAAACCCTGGTTTCACTCTCTATTTAACGGAGAGTTAGGGTTTCTTGCATCACAGCCTCAAATTAAATAATTTCTGGTTTTAGAGCAGGTTTATTCCTTCATAAGCCCTACCCCTGAACACCAATGTACAATTGGGATCTACTGAGTAGCAGGTGAGAGAGGGCACAAGTCAATACAGCAACAGTCCACTTTCCCAGCAAGTAGCAAGACTTAAAGGAGTAGGTGGTATAGTATACAGTCTTAATGAAGGGTGTGCAACTGCACTAAATACTTGCTGTTTTGAGGGTTGAAGTGGAGGTGGAGAGCTGGGGGTCCTTTTGGGGTCCGGTCCCAGACTGGGTAATTGACAGGAGTAGGCTGGAGGCAATGGAGGGTCCCAGGAGACAGCAGGCGTTCTGGCTCAATAGTGGAACGCCATGCTGTCTCGTCTGGGCGCTTATATAGTGCTGGATGAGTGGGGAGGAGCTGCCGAACGGATCGGCGCACTTCCGCGTTCCAAGGTGGAACGCACCCGACCTCCGAACCCGGAAGTGACGAGCGTGCGCTCCACCGTGGAACGCAGCAGCGGATCCGAGACGCGGCTGGCTCCCGATGATTAAGGTCTACGGCGGTGGCCGTTACAATTACATCACTTCCGCATTAGGGGACATTAAGTCTTAAAGACCCCTGATGTCTCCATAAAGAGGACCTGTCACTGAAAATTGGCTATCACAAAGGGGGCTTGTTAGTCCCCTATGTGATAGCAATAAAGCTAAGTGAAAAAAAAAAGTTTAAAAGAATTAGTTAAAAAAATATTTAAAAAATTAGAAGTCACATATAAAGGTAATAAAAAAATATATTTGTTTAAGTCCCCTGCCCCCCACATACATGCAAACATGTGTCGAGTGCGCATATGTGTGGAAACGACGATTGCATCCATTACGCCTCACATGTTACAATGTCAAAGTGAGAGCAATAATTTTAGGGCTATCAATCACCGATAACACTAAACTGATGAGCGGTAAAAGCTTTTAAAGCGTCGCCTATGGCCAATTTTGGGTATGGTAGTTTTTGCGAGTTCGCGGGTGCGCGCAATTTTAAAGCTTGACATGTTTGGTGTCTATTTACCCGACATGACCCCCGTCTTTTATATTTTGCCAAAAATTTGGGTAATAATAATTGTTTTATAACATAACGTAGGGAAAAGGGAAGGGAAGTTTTTTTTTTCAAAATTTTCGGTACTTTTTTCATTATATAGTAAAAAATACCAGTATTTAATCACCAGTGGTGATTAAGTACCACCAAAAGAAAGCTCTATCTGTCCCCAAAAAATGGTATAAAATTCATATCAGTACAGCGTTGCATGACGGAATAAATGTCAGTCAAAGTACCACAGCGCTGAACACTGAAAAATGGTCTGGACAGGAAGGGGGTGTAAACACCCCGGTCAGCAAGTGGTTAAAGCATTTTATACAAATAAACACATAAACTGACAAAAAAAAGAGAACCAAAGATAATTACCAGAAAAATAAGAATATAAATAAAAAGCACAGGGACATGATTCCACATTACAGTTATACAATCTACAGAGATTGGCTAGTTTAGACATATCTTATAACTTTTAATTATACCTCCAGGAGCAATATCTAGCATCAAAGGTATACATACATATTTCATACCTCTAAGACCCATCCTGAAAATCCTCATGCAATTGGCCTCTACTTATGAGGGTGAAGCAGATCTATATTTGAGGTTTTTTCCCCAGATTCTAAAATATTTGTCCAGAACCCCTTGATGTTGCGATGCCACCTTCTCAAAGAGTACCAGTCTATCTAATTCTTTCATCCATTCAACCCTAATTGGTGATACCTCTGAGATCCATTTAAGGGAAAGCCCTTAAAAGATAATACTAATTGTATACTGAAATAAAAAAATCTTGCCCATACACAAAGACTTTAAGGTTTGCTGGTGACTTGATTGACCACTTAGCTCTCATATATTGATATAAGAAGAGCATATGCTCTAACTTCCTAAAAAATGTTTGCCACCATCCATTTTCACCTAACAGTAGCTTGGTGCTTACAATGCCTTAATACCCTTAACGAGCCAGCTAAAGGGTTTCTTTCTGCAATTTATGAAGCATAAGAATGCAGTTCCCAGGCAAATTTTGCCCTGTAATGAAGAGCTCATTCTTGCACATTAATTCCATGCCCTAAGTCAAATATATTTCCACTGATGTGTAGCTTTTTATTCGACTGCTGAAGATTCCTTCATTTCCTGTGATGTCAATGCATGGTAATCTGTATTATCAGCAATCAAATAAACATATTCCTCTGTTATGATATGAAATGGGGCTCAACATAGGGATGGTCTTGAAAGTGTATCTGCCTAATCTTTTGATCAAGGTCACTAGGTCATTTTAAATTGTTGAGGGAAATACCCACCTGTTCATTTTGCCAGAATCTAGTCTGTCACAATTTTTTTTAATTATGTCCATAAAGTTATGCATTAAATCTTTTAATCCCCAAACAACAACTAAAGCTTCTTTTTTATTCTGAGAGTATTGCCTCTTCACGTTAGTATGTGCATGTATACTAAATAGGTCTACAATCAATATCATGTTATTTCTAAACAAGGATGGCACCTAAACCCACAGGGCTTCTATCAGCAATAATTTAGATAGGTAAAGCTAGATCAAAATAAAAATTAAATGAATGCTGTCCAATGGTACTTTTTTGTCACATTCCACACAGTTTCATACAGTCGCTGAATCACTGTGTATTTGCTATTTGGCAGCATAAGAACTAAACTCCAGGCAGAAATAAAGACGCAAACAATTGTGGCTCTGTATTCATTAATAAATCATGAATGTATTTTTTCTAAATGCACCAACATAAGTACCTGAATTTGACTTGGTATGAGCCTCCTGCAATTTAATGTACAGTATTACTCAGAGAGGGAAAGTTAGGGGCGCTACTGGAAGCCAATCATGGGTGCTGCATGCAAAGGTGTTGACAAGCAAAATTATGGTAAGAAGAAATAGCAAAGTGAGTAGAGAGACTACCTGAATGGTAGTCTACTCTATTGTTGCTCTTTGACTCTACGTGTAGCAGACTGGGGGTAAAGAACAGACACCAAGTTATACCTTCTACAGTCTAAAACTTCAACAGAAATGTTGGTGTCATTTGTCTGGTTTTCTGGCATGCTGTGTGAATCTCAGAAATGTGTGGCCAGAAATAAAAAATACTTTGACAGGTAGAACAGACCCCTATCTCATATGTGTATTTAGCTGTTTGTGTGCTGTTTAGCTTTCCCTGTTTTAACTTCTCCAAGTAAATACACAAATTGTTAGGCAGGGTCACTTTTGGGATTTATCAATGCAGATAAGCATATTAATTCACTAGAATTCAATTCAATTGAATTACTTACACTCTTGGTAGTTTGCTTCAAAAAGTTTAATTTTACATTCTAGTGATATCCATCCAGTGGGTTTCCCCATGCCACCTTCTAAGCTCTCATATCCTCTCTTGCCCTTTCCCACAATCCCCATTTAATAGCATTACGAGAGCATATGTTCACCAGAGCCTTCATTTCAAGTCACAATGCTTCTTATTGTCACTAATCATCAAGCTCAGTACATCAGCAGTGCACTGCAGTATTTCACAGCAGCAGCATACCTAATTTCTGTCATTTTCTTCATTTGTTTTTTCCAATATATTATAAACTTCCCAACTTCTTGATGCATGAGGTGATTAGCCAATCAGAGAGTGGGAACTGGAATGTGAAACCTACCTATATTAACTGGCCATTTATTGAATTCATTCATTTTCTATAAGAGGCATTTAGGAACAGGTTGTTGTAGAATACAGATGCAGAGTTAAAGAAAAATTATAGTCTATTTAAGTGAGAACATTTAAACTATTATTTTAGTATTTGCCTTAAGTCTTTTTTTAATATGACTTTTTACATTTTAAAATCCGCGCTGCCCCATATTTTGGTTACTATGTTATATATAGTGATTTTAGATTAGTCATTATAGTTAACTCTACGTGGTCCAGAGCATTTACTCTTCCTTTTAACATCTGTTGAAATAATATTATAGTAATAATATTAATAATAATTATACTAATAATGTTATCCTAAGTGACCAAGGGACAAACAATGACATTTTAATGGTGCTTCCTGATGGAAAAGATTTTGCTTCTATTTTTGGTTAATGCTAATTAAAAACGAGTTGAGGTTTTGAATAGAAAGAACATTTTTGGACAAGTGCCCAAAAAGTAGACTTTAAAGAAAAGGCCTAAACTTTAATGCCATTGATCTGTCCACTCTTTTCATCTGCATCTTCCTCCCTAATCTAAACAACAACAAAAAACTATTAACTAGCTCATTACCAGAAAAATCTACAATGCATTTCAAAATAAATGTCTGCATTGTGTTGCTAGTGTACACAGTAGTAAGGGATAGATTAGTTGAGAGTGACTGAGCCTCACAAAAAAAAAATAATCCTCAAATACTAACCCCCGACAGCAGCTGTGCAAAAAGACACAAATAGCCTTTCTAATAATTTCTGTATAAAATGCTCAGCACAAGTGACAATATTATTTTGTTTAAAAATACATCCAAAAATATTTGTACAATATTTCCGTTAAAACGACATCTCCAATAAATATATTTTCATGGTGATGAGTCCTCCCGACTACGTCTTCCCACCAGTGTTTCAAAAAATATACTCACCAGAAAAGGTGGACCATTGGGATAAATGGTCTAACAGCGTTTAAATGCAGTTCCATTTGTTGGTGGTTTATTCATCCATCTATTCTGGAATTCCAACTCCTGTTCTCTTCCTCCTCATATCCAACAGTACATCCGGTTATCATAAAAATATTAAGAACCAACCATAGTGTAAACGAGTTTTAAAAACATTAATTTATTAAAAAGGATTTAAAACACTCACAATGGTATCTGGATACGATCGCTTTTCAAAGAGGTCTGAATCACAAAATTGTCATGTGTGCCATCAGGGAGATTTCCCTTCACTGTCTGTCCAATAGCTATAGCAGAATTAAGGAAAGAGGAAATCCCTCCAAAGAGAAGTAAATCCCTGATGGTCAGCAGGGTCACTAGTGTTCCAATTGGAAGTGTTCTTATCTATTGCTCTTCTGGTGAAAACCTAAAATTTGGGACTTTCTGTCACTTCCAGTGATAATGATCACCAAGACAATTTGAGAGGGTGAATCTCCCTACTGGGGACACAGACAGCAATATAACCCTGACAGGTGTTCTAATCCCTTTCCATTCTATCCAAAACTACAAAAAAGTTTTAGCTTTAAAAGCAGCAGCACCCCAATCTGATTCATTGGAACATTTTTTTAAACAGGTAACAAGTTCATTGTTGTTTATACTCATGTAAACATAACCGAACAAACGAGTTAGAACAAGCTCATACTATTACAAAGCAAGTCAAATATCCAGCAACACAAAGAACAGTGAAGCAATATCACAAAATATCACAAAACAAAGTTAAGTAAATGTACAGGCAAGGTACTAATAGAAGGGATAGTGTGTCAATCCATCATATATCAATGGGATCTAGCGATAATAGACCCACAATAGAATGAGAGGGATAGAGGAGAAGATGGGGGGGGGGTAAAGAAACAGTACAAGCAAAAGGAATAGGTAGGGTATAGTAAAATAGGAAAATACTAGACTTTTAGGCCATGGGCCTCAACCCAGGGCATCCAAATCAGGTCAAATTTAGAAGGGCAATTATGATCCGTGTAGATAAGTTTAAACAACGTAAGGACCTTGTTAATATCAGCTTTCCGCATAGCAATTGTGAGGGCAACAGGTAGTTTCCATCTCAATAGTAAAGTCCATCTAGCATAATATATGGCATAAAAAAAAAATTTGGATGATAAGTAGCATCAAGCAAATCCCTCAATTCCAAGACTTTAATTCTGGGGTCCATCAACAGCGTTAGGTCTCACAAGGGTACACATCTCTTAGATAAATGCGATTTCCAATACTCTTTGACAAAAGTAGGTGCATTGCTTGCAAGTCTCATTAAACTTATCCATATATATATACCTAAAAATATATATGGCAACATAGCTATAAAAATACAACCAATAAACAATACAAAAGTAGAATCCGATTCTCTACAGTCCACTCTTAAGATACCATTTTGCCTCAGGTCCGTTCATCAACCCTAAACACTTAGTCGTATCTCCCCCTCCCGATTCCGACCCCCTCTGTATCCTTCTCTAATGCACTGAATCGGCAGGAAAAGAAATGAGACATCTCTCGGGGATAAGCTGACATTCACAATCTATCATTCAAGCAAAAGATAAACTATTAAACACTCTAGGGTAAGTAAACCATTGTGCCCCAATTGGAGCCTTCCGATTCTCTCAAAGGACTAGAGGTTCTAAGTCATTTCAGGCCATCCAAATTTTTTCATATGCTGGTACTGTATTGTTCAGCCTTGCCGTAAGATATTCCATACTCTGGACCTCCTTAATACGTTGGTATAGATCCAATTGAGAAGGTGGTCCATCCATTCAAACTCTATTTCTGCCCACCTCGATTGGGGATCCCAATGGCACAGTTTAGGTATAGTCCTGAGTTGAGCTGCTATGTAGTACTTTGATATTTGTGGTAGCGCCAAACCGCCTCTGGATATTGGGGCGAATAGTATATTTTTAGAAATGCGATGGCGTTTGTCTTCCCATATGAATTTCAAAATGTCTGACTGTAAGGATCTCAGGTCTGAACTAGGGATGCTGATCGGTAGTTATGATAGTTGGTACAGCATTCCATGTTCCATAAAGGATCACATACCTTCCCTGTTTATCCACAATTACATGGACGGGTTTAAATGGACAAGAATCCTTAAAAAGAATAACTACCCCTGCCTTTTTGTTTGGAGAAGAAGCAGCATATGACCTAGGGTATTGGGAAAACAGGAACTTAAAGGAATTAAGGGGAGTATAGTGTGTCTCCTGCATGTGGATTTGGTTATTGTTAGGAGCATACACATTGCAGATGATAGTTGGTACAGCATTCCATGTTCCATAAAGGATCACATACCTTCCCTGTTTATCCACAATTACATGGACGGGTTTAAATGGACAAGAATCCTTAAAAAGAATAACTACCCCTGCCTTTTTGTTTGGAGAAGAAGCAGCATATGACCTAGGGTATTGGGAAAGCAAGAACTTAAAGGAATTAAGGGGAGCATAGTGTGTCTCCTGCAAAAAGACCACGTCTGCTTTAGCCTCTTTCAGGTCTCTATAGACTAAGTTTATTTTGGTTTGGGAGTTGAGGCCCTTAACATTGAGGGAGAGCAATTTACAAGTTTGTGGCCCAATCATTTTTGTGAATAAGGTGACGAGGTGTTACTCATGGTTAGTGTTATGAAGCTTTGTGTATGTATATGTACCACGGGTACCTCTCTGTCGCATATGAAATGAGAGGAAGTTAGGGTGCAGTTCGTAACCATCCAGTAGGCTGAGGAGGATCTGGTTGACTTCGGACCATAAAGAGAAGAGGAGGCAAGTAACTGAATAGAGAGTCAGATTCTATCAACAGTAAAAATAAACTATCACATAACGTTGTAGTAAACATACAAACGATCAATAAGTATACGAACATATTGAACAACGATCCAAATTTGGTGGGATACTATACGTCTCCACAATCTGGTATTAAAACAGTGTAAATATCTTCTAAAACTTGTTGGAGAGAGGTTACACTAAAAGCGTTCCCACGGTGATTTAACCCCCTGCGTGAGTTAAGGGGGGGGTAGGGGGTCAGATATGAGAAGGGTCTAGGTAGGTGTAGATAAACGAATAGCCGCCAGAACTAGTCCCCTTGCCTGTCGGCTCTGCGTCATGTGCCCGACTCGGGATGGTCTCTTCGTCTCGATAGGGAGTAGAAGCCCGTGTCTCCACCGAGGCTGATGAAGGGGAGTCTGGCGCATAGTCACCCATCGGAGAGTCCGCGGGATGCTGCCGACGGATCGGAGAGTCACGCGCGCCCGGCGCCATCTTGCCTCGAGGAACTCCGTCCTGGTGCTCGTGGCATGCAAAGTATCCCTTGATCGAGGAAGGGAAATGGCTCTTCTGAGAAGCCGAAGATTTCTTCCCCGACTTCTCGGATTTCTTGTCCTTCATTGTGCGGTCAAGTAAGGGCTGCTATTAGCTTAAGGATAGCGGGTCTAGGACGGAGCTCTAGCTAAACACGTCCGCTCACATCGGTGGTTGGCCACGCCCCCCCTCACTCTCAGAAGAGTTTTTAAAAAACATCACATGCCTATCTGCTTTAAACCCAGCAATACACTGAGGCAACAACTGGTTCACCCAAAAGACTCAACGCCAAAACACAAGATAAACATCGTTGTGTATGCACTCCTCACTGTGTGCAGTGAGGAGTGCTCAGAATTGTATGTTGGTGAAACAAACCAGCAGCTACACCAGCGTATGGCACAGCATAGAAGAGTAAAACCCTCTGGTCAGGATTTAGCAGTATACCTACATCTAAAGGAAAAAGGTCACTCCTTTGAAGACGGTCAAGTACGCATCCTAGACAGGGAGGAGTGGTTTAAAAGAGGTGTGTTTATGTAAAAATTGAGATGCCAAGCTTGAATAGAGGTGGGGGGTGAGACATCTATTGTCTGCCACATACAATGCTGTGTTAACACCTCTCTCTGGGTAGGTTATTAACACCTGCTAGCTCTTATTATGCAAATGAAATCAACACCTGGTTGCGACTAAACAGATTATGTGGATTGGAGCAACATTCACCACATTTATTCCCAGAGAATTGTTGTACAGTCATTCTGAATTGAGAAAGCTGGTTGGATGACCAGTTAAACATTATCAAGAAAAATACAGCAAGTCCAGTTGCCTTGACTTTTTTTTACAGATATTTCCTGTAGTGTCGAGATGCACATATTATTTTTCTTTTTTTAGCAGGTAACATTTTTTATTATTTTTATGCATAGAGAAACACAACAAAGCAAACAAAATAGAATAGACTGGTACTGTTACCGATCAGACCAAACATCCAGTAACACTAAGTACAGTGAAAACATGTCACAAGAAAAATGACAAGATCAATGTGCAATAGAGGTATAGGCAAAATACTAGTAGTATGGGTAATTTGACAATCCATCAAATAGCAGTGGAATTGAATGGTGGGAGTGAAAGAGAGACAGAGGGGGGAGAACAGGAAGGGGCATGAACAGTGCAGGGAAAGGTGATGGGTGGGGTAGAATAAATAGGCAAACACTAGACTGTTAGCCTCAACCAAGGGTGCCCATATCTTGTCAACTTTAGCAGGGCAGTAAAGACTCATATGGGTAACTTTATACAGCAAAAAGGGCTTTATTTATATCAGTCTTCCATATAGCAATTGTCAAAGAAACAGGGAATTTCCATCTCAAAAGTATAGCCCGCCTAGCATAATATAGAGCATAAAAGATAAACAATATTTGATGGGAAGTAGCAACAAGTAAATCAGGTAATCTCAGGCTTGTAAGTCTGGGGTCCATTGACAACAACAGGCCACTAATCACATTAGGAGTATATATCACTTCAGTCCAAAATATTTGTATCTGAGGGCAAGCCCACACCATATGAATAAAGAAACCCAAGGAAATACAACATCTAATACAATCGGCATCAGTAGATGGGTATATAGTAGAAAGTCTTAGAGGAGTGTACAGTAGTATACTCGATGTAAAAATTTAAATCAAATATGCCTGTCTCTGGCTGAAATCATAAGGGGTATATATTGTTGGACACCATCATCCCAATTGTCCTCCACTAGGTTAGAAATGTCTCGCTTCCACTTTACAAAAAGACGAGAGCCCCCCTACGAGAGCAGCAAAACAAGATAATCGAAGATTATCCTAATCCCTGGAGCTCTAAGCAGTTTCTCAATGTGGTCAGACTCAATGGTATTAGACCCGGGGAATTGAGAGCAGACAGCATGATGTAATTGGATGAATCTAAAAAACCTCCAATTTCGGCAATTAATAAGCTAATTTAAACACACTGAAATCCAGCAATGAACCCTTTAGCATAATATGTTGCAGTGTCTTAATTCCAAATCTGTCCCACTGCTGAGTATCCAGTATTGAATGTAGATGGGGAAGTGCAGGATTGCACCACAATGGGGTATGTGGAGAATAGAGGGTCATAAATCCACAGTGCTCATGAATTTGACACCAGACTATCAGGGTAGTTTTCATAGGAGTGGTGACATTAGGATTAGATTTAGGACCTCGAAATACCAGATTACTGAGCTCAGCATATGAACCAAGAATGGCTGCCTCTAGACTTAACACTGGATTATCAGTGGAATGGGAGAACAACCATAAAACTGTCACTAGGACAGCAGCCCAGTAATATTTTCAGAAACATGGAAGGGCCAGTCCTCCTGAGATAAAGGCAGTTGCAGCAAAACACTGGCCAACCTAGGCTGACCCCCAGCCCAAATGAAGGAAGAAATTACAATATCTATTTTAGGAAAAATGCTCTAGTAATAGCAATAGGGGTATGTCTAAAAAAATAAAGACATTTTGTGAGAAAAATAATTTTTACAAGGTTAACTTTACCCACCGGGGTTTAAGGGAAGGGCCTTCCAGGAATTAAACTTACAAGTCAGCTTTCAGGGAAGACTTATCAACAACAAAGTGAGAAGGACTATCCCTGACCTGAGATATTTAAACTACAATACACACAATAAGGGAGTGGCAGCAGCCTGCAAAGAGATAGAGGGGTGCAACAGGAAAGGTAGGGATTTATTCCACTTTATCTGGAATCGCGAAAGAAGACAAACTTGTCAAATAGTTGGAGAGCTGTTATGAGGGAATCGCAGACATCACTGACATATAATAGGGTATCGTCAGCCTACAACGAGACCTACTCTTCCAAAGGGCCAATTATAATACCACTCAGTACAGTTGAGGCTCTCAATAAAATGGCAATGGACTCACGTGCCAGGGCAAACGAGCCAGGTGAAAAAGGGCAGCTCTGGTGAATCCCTCTGTGAAGTGTAAAAAGTGGCAACAAGGTCCCATTTGTATGCACATGAGCCCAGGGTCTAGAATCGAGTAAAGATATGAAGTTAAGGCCAAAGCCAAACCTCTGCAACACACACCACAGGTAGTCCCACTCTACTGAATCAAAAGCCTTCTCGGCAGATAGAGAAGCAATTGCCCCAAGAGTACCACTACACTTCATCCTACCTACAACCATAAACGATCTAGATATGGACATACTGTATATAGTCATCAGTTGCAATCGCCTTGGCACTTCCAGGTTTGTTTGGAATGACTACATTCCATGTTGTTTTCCTTTTTTTGTGAAATAGACTCATCAGACCAACACTAACAAGCAAACACGAGGGCCAGTTTTTTATTTCAGTAGATTCTCTCCTTGGTATATTGGTTTACACGCCTAAAAGGTATCATTTGGTATTTACTCAGGGTTTTTAATCACATAGCCTTTGAGGTCTTTCCGTTAACCTGCAAAGCAGTAAGGGAAGGACTTTTTTACTGGTGACATTCATTTGTTAGACCACAAAGTTATCATTGGGTTCTTGCAGTGTACAATGATGGTTACCATGCTACCAACTATCTCTTCCATGCCATAATAACCTCTTTTAGACGATAGAGGGATAGACCATTTTGTAATCCATCGATTGCAGCTATACCCCATACCTGAGGTTTGTGTTTGGCTTTTTAGTTTTCACTTGAAAATGGTGACAGGTTTGTATTAACATGCAATAATTTTTCCATGCAAATTTAACTGATGCCTTTTATTGTTTGTATGCACTGATCAGGTGCCTTTCAGGCTAACATTGGGTTTCTAATCTTAACTACCTGTCATGGAACAAAACATTCACCAACCCCTCATGAACACATTTTTTACTGTATATAACGGGCTCGCTGTCTAATATGTTCAGTACTTTTTTCAAATCTACTACAGATTGCATAAATGTAATCTTATGAACCAGCAAAGCTACTGGTTCATTTATAACAACCGTGTCTACTTATATCAATCAAAACATTTGGGAATGTGTGTTTTAGTGACCACATGTTTGAATGTTATTTACTGTAAACCATATCAGTGCTTTGCCAATACAGGGCAAAGCAACAAGTTCCCTTTAATGGTGGCTTAGAAGCACATACTAATCTTTCTGTCACTGCCTGGCTGGGTGCTAAGAAAAACAGCCATTGCTCCCAGGTAATTGGGCATTTAAGAAACACAGTCCTGTCACATGCAGGTGCAAAGAGAGTCCACATCCGTGTTAGCTCCAAACCATGACCAGTAGCTGTGAAATTAAAATGAACCTTGCCTTAGCGATAGAGATTTGAAGATTATTCTATAGAAGTACCTCACAGTGTCGCAGAACAGTTACTCTTGACTTTCTATCTAATCAACTGCTATCATCCACATGCTGTGTTTTATTTCAGTGGGTCTGGTCCATTGACCCATAGAGCCGTGAATCTGCCCAGGATCAACTCACCAAATCTTATTTGAAATTTTACAAACCTGAATATAGAAATAAATCCTACTGAAGTTTATGAAGGGTGAATTTTGTTGTTAAATTGTGGTAATGTCTAGGGCTAATAGGCAAACTACTGCCAATAAAAGGCATGGGAAGTTGGGCACTGCATTGTACCAATGACATGTATCAATGTAAAAACAAATTGTTAAAATACTGTACAGTGTGAAGAGAATTTTTCCATATGGCTTTGACAGCAACATTGAAAATACACAAATCCTTTAAATAATATGCTTGACGGATACCCTAAAGTAGTATTAAACTCTCAAAATGTTCCATATCATAACCCAGATCAAATAAATATACATTGCCCGGCAAAGCATTTGTTTTTTTGCCCTTGAATTACAATCATCATCCGCTGCTCCAACACTCACCTCTGCTTCCCTGAACTTGCTGTCAAAGGCAAGATCACAAGGGCCCATCTACTTTTAGCTAGCTTGGAAAAGGGAGGAGTGGGGCGCAGGGAGAAGGGGAGTGGCTGTTTCAGTGCTTACTTACAGCAACAGCACCCTGAACTGATTCCTTTATGTTTGGCTTTTTAAAGGAGAACTATTTCCCCATAGTTTTCCTTAGGGTAACTGGAGGACACAAACTAGCGTCCTCCCGTCACCCTAAGCTCAGTATACCGCAAACTACTGCTCGCGGTATACTGAGATGCCGCAGCTGAAGCGGATCCCGACAATTATGTCTGGATCCGCCCAGCTGCGTGATTGACAGCTGGCTCTGCCTATCTACAGGCAGAGCCAGCTGTACCCGCCCTTTCCCCCGTCCGTTCTGCCAGTCAGCGCTGGCGGATCGGAGGGGGGAATCCAGCCCCTCCCCTGTCATGGCAGAGAGCTGTGACAGGATCGAGAGGTGAGCGAACGCCAATATGTGTTCGCTCACCTCCCGATCTACTGAGCCGACCTGTGACAGTCTCATTGTCACAGGTCGGCTAGAACTATGAGGTGAGTGAAAAGCACTCACCTCATAGTTCTCCTTTTAAGGTAGCTTTAATAACAAAACATGCTTTTTTTATCAAACAGTAATAGGCCTGCTTTGGCTGGCAGATAAAAATTACCCATTAGTTTGATGTGGCTGTCCTTGTTCTTGCTGATGGAAAACTGTCCTCCCGCCAGCTAGTTTCTATCAAGCGTTCATAAAGACCGCAAATTATATAATTGTAGTGAAAAATACCAGCAGCAGCGAATTTTTGTAAAGGGAAGGGGGAGGGGGGGGGGGGGAGAGAATTGGCTTAAATGTACTAGCAAAGCTAGGCACAAGTTTACTAGTGAAAAGCAGCAAAAAAAGAGGTTTACTGCAAAAATTAAGAGAAACAAAAATTGGAGACGGAAGCGCCACTACCTGGCGCAATAAATGTGGTGAAGCAGGGTAAGAGCATAAGTGATGTACTCACCTATGGCTGGGTGAACGTTCGCTTTTAACACTCGGGGTGAGGTGCACCAGATGGAGTGGAGTGGTAGCGGGAACCCTCTTTTGCTGGGTGGTGTAGTGGTAGAGCCAGGTGGAGCAGATGGAGACACAAAGGTAAGGAGGTGTTGCGGCGGGGGCCGTGGAGAGTAGACCCAAAGCTGGAGTGAAGGAGGGGGTGGAGCCCAGTGTCCAGGAAGGGTTAGGCTGACGTGTTTCGAAGGTGAAACCTTCTTTATTTAGCTGCACACTGGCTTGATAAAGAGGGTTTCACCTTCGAAATGCGTCGCCGCCAGCCTAACCGGGTCCCACCGGACTTTCCGAGTATCTCCAACACTCCCTCTCCCCACGGACACCGTTCGAGCAAACCCTTCCTGGACACTGGGCTCCGCCCCTGCACTCCAGCTTCGGGTCTACTCTCCACAGCCCACACCGCAACACCTCCACTACCGGCATCTGAAGCAAACTGTTGATGGACACAGACCTGCCGGACTGCTAGGAAGCCGCAGCGTGAGCCCACCTCCGCTCCTTCTGGACTCGCACCCCCTCTACAGTCAGCAGGGTGCCTTGACATCCCGGCAGCCCCACTGCCCTCCAGTCCACCTTCCGGCACCGCATCGCTCCCCAGCGCCGGACACCGGAGACTTCCAGCAGGACATCCACGCCAGAAGTCATCCAGAGGATCACCCCACGGCCCTCCATCCAGGCACTACAGTGGCCGCACCTTCGTCGCTGAGAACCGTTCTTCACTTTCCCCGCGGTGAGTTACAGAAGTTCTCCCTTCCTTTGCTCACCACTCTTACCTCACCTCCTTACCTTTGTGTCTCCATCTGCTCCACCTGGCTCTACCACTACACCACCCAGCAAAAGAGGGGCCGTTCCCGCTACCGCTCCACTCCATCCGGTGCACCTCACCCCGAGTGTTAAAAGCGAACGCTCACCCAGCTATAGGCGAGTACATCAATTACGCTCTTACCCTGCTTCACCACATTTATTGCGCCAGGTAGTGGCGCTTCCATCTCCAATTTTTGTTTCCCTTCAGTACATTTGTTGTACACCACCGTCTGAACACAACGGAAGCCGCACACCCGCAGAAAAAAACTTTTTAAACAATTTTCCAAGCCTCCCGCGCTCCAGTCGCAACCGGGGTACCCACCAAGTACCGCCGGTCTTCCCACCATTTACCCCACCTCTGACGAGCGCCATACACGTAGTAAAACTCTTTCAACTTTTCATGCAAAAATTAAGATACTGCAGAGAATACAGCAGTGTAAAATTGGCTAATCTTAGGACAGGTTTAAATAGATATAATAGGTCTAACTAATTTTATGGTGGGAGGTTCATTGAATGTGAGTGGTATAACATGAGATGGTTTTGATGCACACTGTTGCACTTAGTTTGTCTTTCCTTTCAAATGAGGCAGTGGCATACTGTGAACAAAAGGTAACTTAGCTTAAAGAACAGCTGATCAGTGACCCATCTTTAAAAAAAGGCCCTATCGGTAAATAAAAAAAAAAGAAAGGGGCACCCCAAAATAATAACCCCTGAAGCAAAAGCCCATTTAATTTTTGTTAAGGTAAACTGTACTGCAATACAAATAAAAAAATCAGAATTAAAAGGAGATATTGGCTACAAAGGAGGTTGCCATCAGTTGGTTTTGGAGAGTTGCTCGCTAAGGATTGTAATCTTAACACAGTTTGACCATTTAATTGTGGTCAAAGGAGTCTGGTGAGTGTATTGATTGCACAGAAACACTTAGGATGTCACACTAAGAAATACCTTTTTGGAGTGGAGCACAATTGCACTTTATATACTGTTGCAATAACTTTTAAAAGATACTTTTTTTTTGTGCTTCATAGAGACTAATTTGTGGAGTTGCACATGCGATCCGGATCACAACACATTGCACATGCAGTTTTGAGATTGTATTGATTTTAACTATTGGGGATGTCACATATTGTGTTGGGATAATCACTGCGCACTTTAATGTTTATGCATAAGTTTTAAATTTTTGAACATAGTGACTTTATTGTTTTGAGAAGTCATAGAGTGATGATAGGTTTCACTTGTTTTCACTTCTGCTGACACATTATATTGAAAGGAAACACCAAAAGCACGGATTTTGCAAAACCCCATGATTGGCCCTTCCAAGCCACCTGACCACAGTTCATAGGCCAGAAAGAGCATTACTGGTAATGTTTGCTATGGTGGCAAATGATCACAATAGTTTGCAATGTTCTTGAACTGCTAACATTTATGGGTTGATTAACAAAGCTGCTGAAGGCAGCCGAATGAATAACCCAGCCAAAGTGAAGTGAGCCGAACCTTGTTCGGCTATTCCCTTCAGTCTCGTACATCAGCTAAAACCAGACATACATCGGCTAAAACCAGCCGTATAGTCCCTTCAGTCTCGTACTTCGGCTAAAACCGATGTACGAGACATTGGCTGCCGATGTACGTACATCGGCTGCCTTCGGAAGTGTAGAAGGAGTTCAGTAAGTATGTTTACAAACGTCTGGATTGATATGGTTATTAGAAGTTTGATAGAACGTATGGAAATTCAGTATAGAAATACATATTTATTTTTCATTTTTGACAAAAGATACTCTTTAAGTGATCTTGTCTTTTCATTGTTTTGCTGGACACGGATTTAGTACTGTTCATCAACATGTTGAAATACAATGTTTTATTAACAATGTTGTATGACTATCCCCTGGGTATCTACTTTTCTGTTTTCACATTGCAAGTCTACTTTATCAAGTGTTTCCTTCAAATTCCTGCATGGTTGAGAAAAAAATTGTCATCATGTGAAAAGATCTCTGCCAGCAGATAAGTGGATTACATTCAATAGCTTCATAAAACATTGTAAAACAAACTGAATCCCAAAGAGGGTTAAATAGACCACCCATCTGAATGGACTGAGCTTGGGTTTCGTGAAAAGTAACACAATATTTGCAATGACCTTAAAGATGCTGCTTGACTGTTCTTACATGTTCTTCGATATTGAGACTGATTGTGCTCACTAAAGTTACCTGGCATTTACAGCAGATAATACATTTCAATCTTTATGAACAACAGAAGGCTAGTCTTATAGGAGCCCATTCATTAAGCATTATAAGATTTGAGTTTGTACATGACCAGTCAAGGACACACTGACCTTAGAGGCCCAATCTTCAATCTCTGTTAGTGTGCATAACAAAGGTTTCCCACAAATAAATCTGTTTTTGGAAATTAAAAAAGTATAATTCAAGATACAAGGAGACTTTGTTTATTTAAACTTTAAAGACCTGCCACACAGTCATGTCAACTATTATTACTACTACAAAGTAACAGTAAGATATTATTTCAGGTAGCTAAGTTATCTTTGCATCCCTTTCTTCTTTATTTTGTGCTTTTAATTACTCCAGTACTTTTTGCCAAAACCTTTACTTAGTCACTTTGCTATATATTTGAAAATTTTTAAACTTTCTTAAACTCTGCTTTATGCTATTAGTAAATATCAGTCAATCTATACTAAAAGCTGAGAATTCGTTTTTTTCTGCAATGGAACTTAAAGGGTTATTAAACCCTCCATTTTTTTTTGCATATATCTACTGCTTGAAGCAGTAAAAGTATGCAAACACTTTTTAAAAAAAAAAACGCTTTAAAAGAGGTTAAAATGTACTTGTGTCTTCACCGCGCGCTCCTGTCTGAAAATATGAAAAATTTCGCCCGGAAAGGATCTTGGGGCGGGCGTATGCACAGTTCAGATTTTCGTCTGGGATATGAGGAGAGACACATGGTAAGTGTATGGACAGCGTGCACCTGCACAGACACCGTGGGACAGAAAGTGCCAGCAAGCACAGAGGAGTCAGCGCTGGATTGGAGACCCGCAGCAGCGCTGGAGGGACAGCTGAAAATGACAGTAAAGAAGAAGAAGATTGGATTAAGAGACATAATTTAAGGTAAGTGTTTACACTAACATTGGGGGGAGGGGGAAAAAAGTATACTTTAATGTCACTATAAAGTAAATCAAAATTTTAAATGAATTACATTTAGTTATCTAAAGCACTGTGCAACATAAACAACTACCATGTTATGCTTTTTGTTAATAAAATACTGTTTACACCTTTTTCATGCTTTGCTGCATCTCAGTGCTGCTGATCTTCTGTCACCTCTTTGTAGCCACTTCTTTCCTACATTCACTCCAGTGACAGCTGCAAGGCATTTCTCAAATCGGGTTTCCTGATGTGACCAACAGTAGAGCATTGTTACCCTATAAAAGGTACTGCCTGAACAAGGACTCTCATGACAGGATCACCAGATATTAATGTACCATAATGAAAATCGAAATCTAAAAATATTTAAAAATTACTTTTAAATTTACATTAACATGTTTATGCTGAAATGGGATTTTACCATATTGATACAGTGAGTTTACAAATGCATTAAAAAAAATGTTGTGGCTTTAGAGGAAGGTAGAAACCTCAGAAGGGTAATTTTGCCTCTGGAAGCCTAGAGTGTTTAAGAAGAAAGTGAAGTGAAGAAAGTGAATAGTTCACCCATAACAAAAACAGCCTGTCTGGGTAGAGTGGCCCTTTAGTAGTTCTTCAAATCATTCAGCCTTTATGTATTGTTTATGGAATTCTTGCAAACCAATGAAGAGATTATACTGAGTAATGAGCATATCAGAAGAGATAATGGTATGGGAAAATATATAAATAGCATCCGCAGGCATCATCTACTATTCAGTAGGTACTAACATCTACTTTGGTTAAATTGCATGGTATGTTGCATTGAAATCTGATATGTATAAATTATTGTTCATGATTATGGATTATATTACTTAGCTGGGATAATTATTGTCTATATACCATATTTAAAAAACTAAATTTAAAAAGTAGTAGAACATGAAATACCTGAAATAAAACTCAAACCAATATCCTATATCGAATATCAATTTCTCCATATTTGTATTAACTGGAATGTATTTCATTTTAGTACTTCTACCACCACTATTACTACTATATATTCAATGTTCTGCCCCTGACAAAGGTCAAAGACAACAATTCAATGCTTGCTGTTTAAATAGTTATATAGGGGGTTAAAATGTGTGTCTTTTCTTAACCAAAAATTCCAGAGAAAATGTAGAATATTAAGCAGCTTGATTACACAGCCTCATTCAACTCCTGAAAGGGATACGTCGGCAGAGTTGGTATGAAATAAAGTGAACGCTGTCTGTCCTGTTCAGATTACATCTGCAGCCAGGCTCCCCAGCTGCCTGGGAAAATGAAGAGCACCCAATCCAAAAGTACTTTAATAGAGTTTATTACATGGCCCTCTGCAAAGTGATCCCAAGCTTGATGTGAACCTTAAGAGGGGGAACAAAAGGGAAAGTGCAGGAGGCTGCTCTCCCTCAGTCTATGAATGGCATCTCACTTTTGATTTCAACACTTGGCCATTAATTCTCCATGAAGTGTGATGTCCTCAGAAAAAGTGCAAGGCACTGAACCAAGAGCATCTCATAAGTGCATTCTGTGCTTCACCCATGCCAAGCTGACGTGTTGTGTGGTTTGTGTTCCTAAAATTCTTTAGCTGGACAGCAATTTTAAGGCCATATATTAATATACCAGGGATTAATCTAGATAGAAAAAATGATCGAACATCAATGACCTTTGTAGCTATCAACACATCTTATACAACATACCAACATAGTTGTTAAAAGCCGATATAGCAAATGAGTTTAGCCTTGCCAGAGCTTGAAGTAAGGTTAGACGGATTATAAAGAAAAAGGTCAAGGATCAAATAGGCCATGAAGATTTACAGCTGCAAAAGAAAGAGCACACCCTGAGTGGACCAAGTCAGCTTATCTCCACTGTTATGTCACTTTTTAAATTAATATAAGTATTTAAAGAGCTGTTTTTAAATATCTGATTTTATTTTTCTAAGGCAAAGCTATAAACCAAGTAGGATTGAAGCTGCAGGAACTTTTAATTTAGTTGAAATGTATATTCTGAATTTATGTATGTATACTGTTTAAGGCATTTTGGGGTTATAGTCTGGTTGTTGTCAGATTAGGTGCAGGAGTGAGTCGGGAGGTGAGATGAGGTGGTTGTCTGCTGCATTAGGTATGGTCACTCTGTTAAAGGTAGGACTTGGAAGATGATAGGCAGGGTTACAACTTGATTACCAGCAGTTTGGGTCAGGAGTCAGGACTGGCTTGTTTTGCAAAATTTTAGCTCCTTTGTTGTTATGGTTTTAGACACAAGTTACAATAGTTATCTGTTTTTATTTTACTTGTGCAGAGCAGTTTTGTACACCAAATCACCATGTTCTTAAGTGCACCAAAGCACCCCATCCCTGTACTTGCTATTGCTGCTGGCCTGCCACCATTACCAGCTCCTGTCACCTCTCATGGCCTGCTGCTGCCACCATTACCATCTCCCACCACCTTTGCTAGCCTGCCACAGTTATCAAATACTGTTACCTCTCCTGGCCTGCCTCCATCACCAATCCTGGCACCTCTGCTGGACTGCAACCAATACCAGCTCCAGTTACAGTATAACTGATAACAGTATCAATCATACTGATTAAACAAATGGTCAATATATGAAATATTGTAAAAATATAATGAATTGGTGTTTTTAGGTGGAAAAATAGGAGAAGCAAGGGGGCAACCTTGAGGAACCAATATACTGTTTTTATCATGGTTTTATGCTTTTTACTTAATAATTAGTGGATTTTGCTTAATAAAATTTGTTATACTTTACTAAAGCTGACTCTGGGTGCCTAAAAAGGCCATAATTGTATATGCTTTAAACAAACATCACCTGCTCCTGCCACACTAACTTGCCTGC
>NW_017306950.1:269455-274753 GCF_000935625.1 Nanorana parkeri | reverse complement strand
GTCCTGCTGTAACCAACATTGCAAGCTCCTGCCACCTCTTCTGAAATGCCACTGTCACTAGCATCTGCCACCTCTGTTGGCCTGCAACATTACATCTCCTGCTGCCTTTGAGGGCCTGCTCCTGCTTATAGTTATTGTCTCCTGTCACCTCTTCCCCCCCCCCCCCTTCCTGCTCTGCCAGGCTGCTGCTCGGTTTAAGAGTCTGGTACTGCACTGCACCCCCCTAAAATTCCAACCTACCTAAAGGGTCTGGTATGAATTGTTTAAAAATTTGAATTCGTCCAAATCTGAATACTGAAATAAATTGACTTTCAGACCTGAATCCAGAATCCAGAAAAAATAGAAATCCGAAATCGATACGAACTTAAACACATTTTATGCCATCTTACATGTCTAATTGATATAGGGCTATAAATATTTAAATATCCCCATAAACTAGAGGCAACTATGTCTTCCATGAGTGATAATGCTACCCATTGCACATCCTGCTCCATGTACATGCTCCTTAATCAACTAGTTGAGGATGAATATTGTTGTGTAAGATGAGAGCACGTTGTTTGGAAGCCCAGATTCTGGATGTAAAGAATCAGCTGGTAATACTGCAGAGCATTTTCAACTTGGAACCAAGTTTGGACCTACCAATTAGGTGCTGGCAGGAACCAGTTAGTAGGTGGGGAATCAATGCTCCAGTAAGGATAGAAGCAGATTTAAAGGCAACTGTAGACAGATATGAGTGGTAGAGGGTTCAATTAAAGGAGAGCAGACAGGATAATCTGTCACTGGGCACTTGGATTTGATGCATTGTGGATCAGGTTGACAGATTGTTAGGGGGGGCTGAGGTGGACCCAGCTGTCAGAGTAAATATTGCTACAAATGACAAACTCAGAGGAAGATTGAAAGTATCCAATCATTTTGTATAATAAATTAATACATTAAATAAAGTAACTTAGGGACAGCTTAGGCAACAGTGATCATAATTAATGAGGCATGTGGGTACCACAGGAACTCTACATTTAAAAAAAGCTGTGCTTCTTAATGTACAATACTAAATAGAACCAAATATTTTCAAACAAGAGCACAGAGCAGAAGTGAGATTGTTTTAGGGCCCGTTCACACCAGATGCAGTGCGTTCTGGCCCCATCCTTGCCAGAATGCACTGCCTCACATTGCGGCCGGGTCACTTTTTTGTGGGACAGGAGGGGGCGTGGCGGCCATTGAAGTGAATGGAACCATAGCCATGCCTTCCGGCCGCAATGTGGTCGGCCCAGTACGATCAAAATAGTGCTTGCAGCATTTTGATCGCACCAGACTGCAGGCATAATGTGCCTTGCGATCCTGTGCGGCTGATCGCATTGCGACCGGAGAGTGTGGCTACGATGCAATCCACTTCAATGGCCCACCACGTCCCCTCCTGCTACACAAAAAAATGAGCTGGTCGCAATGCAAGGCAGTGCGTTCTGCCCAGAATCAGGCCGGAACGCACTGCATCTGGTGTGAACGGGCCCTTAAGGATGTTTTAAACAATTGTTTCCAAAAAAGAGGAATCCCACACTCCAAATATCCTCAATCTATTGTATTTTTTTTACCCATACAAAGAAGGTGTACAGTGTGTACTAGACATGTAAGCCAGCAAAAAGTTTAGTTTAGTTTTGGATGATTCGTTATTTTGTTTTTTTGGGATTTGGGTCTGAAAGTCAATTCGTTTAAGGGCAACCCCAAGATTAAAAACAGAGAAAGAAAAAAAAGGTGGGGTCCCCCTAAAATCCCTCACCAGACCCTTAATCAGGGCAGCAGCCTGGTAGGGCAGGAAAGTGGGGGACGAGTGAGTGCCCACCCTCCCTCCACCATACCAGGCCACAAGCCCTCGGCATTAGGAGGGTGCTTTTCCAGGGGGGGTTAAATAAAATGTCGTTCACAATTCCTTTATTTAAAAAAAAATTAACAAATGTCCCACCAAGTCATTCCAGCGTCAACCGACAAATGGGAAAATAAACTGGTTAAAATAAACAAAGCCTGCTATTGGCCATTTTAAAGAGCAAAAGCCAATAGCAGACTGGCTAATGCTCCGCCCACTGCCTGATGAGAGAGAAAGTTCTCTTTCAGGTTTGCGCCTCTGCTGATTGACAGAAGGCAGTGGGTGGAGCAATAGCAAGCCTGCTATTTGTTATAGCAATTTAATATCGCCTATAGCAGAATGGCTATTGCACCTGCAGAGGAGCGGACCTGAGAGAGAACTTTCTCTCACAGGTCCGCTCCTCTGTGACTGACATCAGGCAGTGGGCGGAGCATTAGCCGGCCTGCTATTAGCTATTTGAATATTAAAAAGCTATTAAAAGGCTTTGTTTATTTCTGCCCACTGTGAACTTTGCATCAGGGAGGTTTTTTTTTTTTTTTTTTTGGACGAAAATGGAATGACTTTGTAGGACATTGTTTTTACATTTTTTTAAATAAAGGAATTGCCAAAAATGTGTGTTTTTTTGTTTAATGAAAGGATTTTTTCTAAGGTGTGTTATGTTTATTTACATTTTATTTAACCCTCTAGTGAATGAGTAAGGAGTACAAGTAACTCTTACTCATTCACAAATGGGGTGGCATCTGGGTGCCCCCTTTATGAAAGGGGGTACCCAGATGCAGATGACCCCCCCCTGCCCGCAGACCGGGTCAGGGTTGTGGGGAAGAGGCCCTTGTCCCCATTGGCATGGGGTCCCCCCGGAAAAGCACCCTCCCAATTCTGAGGGCATGTGGCCTGGTATGGTGCAGGGGGGGGCGCTCGCTCATCCCCCCTTTCCTGTCCTGCCAGGCTGCTGCCCTGATTAATCAACTTGTTGATGTTAGCGGGAACCCCACTTTCTTTTTAATTTTTTTGGCATTGGGGTTCCTCTTGAAATTCCTACCAGACCTAAAGAGTCTGATATGAATTGCTGGGGGAACCCCACACTGTTTTTTTTCATTATTATTATTTCTGTGAACAGTTAAACACTTTAGAGTATTCTCTGACAGCTGTCAGATTCTTTACAATCGGGATCAAAGTGTTCGCAAACAAGCAGAAGCTGTTACAGAATAACACATATCTCTCAGCTTCTTTTTTTATTTACATTTTGTAACAATATTGCGTTGCTTTGTTTTCGTTTGGGATACAAGTCAGAGAAGCCAGAGGAAAGTAAATGACAGCTTTCCCGCTTGCGTTTCGTTTCAAATTAAATTTGCACGTATCTGAATTTCGTCATTAAACATTCAGATTCGTTCGGATTCGGTTTTTTTTTGTCATTCAGAAAATTTGGATGCATCTGAATGTCCACATATACAGAAATTTGTAACAAATGTTTTGTACAGTTTCGTAACAATTTAAATTTGGAACAAAACGAATCACACATGTCTAGTGTGTGCTACAGTTTTGGGGTGCCCTCATCATTGGTCAGGTACAAGGGTTCTCCACACAAGGCAAAGCTAGAGCAGGCCTTAAATCTCAGACTGTACACTGTAGGCCTTTGAACGCCATTTGTCCTGATGCACTTGCAATGTATTTAGCTGATTTAAACTAAAAGTTCAATTGGGCTTTACAATTTTTGTTCTTGGATTTAATGTACTTCATATTCATTCTAAGAAGTATACTACAAGCTTTTGAACTTTTGAAAGCTCATGGTTTCCTGTTATAACTTCTACCTTTTCAGTATTATGTCTGCTACAAAATAATTGGGCCATTTATATGTCAGCAAAAGTCCTGAAACTGAGCTCTGCATTGTCTAGATACTTTGGAAGATATGTTACAGCCTGCTAAAGTAAAATAGCCAATACTACAGCATAGCCTAATCAATAAGGGCCTGTAATACTGTCTCTCAGAGGAGAACAGCACTTGTGCCAATAACATTTTTTTTCTTGGCTGTCATTAATCTCTATTAAAAATGAGAAGCGTGGCATGCTTTTAGTTCAGTAATAAACCTATAGTGAGTTATTATATTGATGTTGTTTTCTGTTGGGCTCTTACAGTGCTGAGTATTGATTAGAACTGAATTAACACAAAACGTCTGCAGAGCAGATAGCAAATACATATAGGATTGATTTGCATTTGCCTTCCTTGGCTTTACTTGTAGGAGAAAGAAACCATCCCTCACTTTATTTGCAGCAGCTGGGCCCCGTCACTCCACATCTTGTCGGAAGAAATCACTTCACAGTTTGATTTTAAAAATTACTAACGCAACCAGCATCAGAATAATATTATTATTATTATTATGATCACCAGTAAATAGGCTTGGCAAGCCATTCAATACAATTCATTACCACGCTTCCAACAAATGTATCGATTTCTGTTTTGTGGTTACATAATACAATTTTAAGGCTGTTGCAGTTAATGAGCCATCTTCCTATGATGTTCCAGGAGATTTGAAACAGTTGTGGAAGTAAATATTATAGATTGCCTGTCTGCAACTGCACGGCTCCTCTAACCCAGCGTGGGACTGAATGGAGGCATCCAGCTATGCAATACTTTGAGAGTAGAAGATCAAAGTATTCTTAAGAAACAATAGCAGCCACACTTATCCTGTACACTGAGGACCACACACAGAAACACCTGCAGGGCAATAAAATTTGTAGTGAAAGCTTCTCAGAGGTGTCTGGCAGGTACTTGTGATGGAAATGAAAAGGATCAAGCACTGAAACTGTGTGTGTATGTGTATGGTGATTCTCAGTGAGCCAAAAAAAAGTTTATTTCCAGTATTGCCATCAATGAATTAAGCTTGTTGAATCTAAGCAAGCAGGATTCCCTAGGGGTTTGGTTTTAAAGTGGCCCATCTACTAAGTAACTCCAAAGAAAGTTAATCATTTCAAAAAATTAAAATAACATTATGTGTGTGTGTGTGTGTGTGTGTGTATATCTTATATTACTTCTGAATATTTTTGTGCACACATCATGAGGGATCTGCTTAACTGCCCGAAATCCAGTCACTTTAATCTTAAAAGATATCAGATACCACAAACAACATTAGTCTGTAAGGATGTTAGTCTATATAACAAAGATCGTAATATACCACCAACCTCGTGTTGAAGTGTTCTTTGAGAAGATGACTAAAGACTTACACGCCTAATGAGTGCAATAAAAAAAAAGGCTGGTTCTCTAGTGAATATGGATTTTTCAGCATCTGTAATGGAGATACAGAAACCACTTTCAGATCTTATGTTGCATAAACAGCTATTGGGGGACCCCCACATGTGGTATCCGCAGGGCAGCCATCAGAAATTTTGGGGCCCCTTACAGGGCTTTAGGCTGGGCCCCCCCGCACCGCCGCCCCCTACACTGAGCCA
>NW_017306950.1:257176-269425 GCF_000935625.1 Nanorana parkeri | reverse complement strand
CCCCCCACAGTCACACACTGTTATTATTAGGGATGCACAGATACAGTTTTTTCAGTATCAAGTACCAATATTTTTTTTCGGTACTCTCCGATACCAAATACTGATACCGGAAGTCCCATTAAGGAAGCCGGGCGGCATGTAATGACTCACCACCCGGCTTCCCGATTAGCAGGGAAGCAGTCCCCATGCTTCTCGCCACTAGGTGACGAGAAAGCATGGAGCCGGCTTTCTGGCCAATCAGGAAACCGAGCGCCGTGTAATGACGTGCTGCCCGGCTTCATGATGTCTGAAGCTAAAGTACCGGGCTAGGCATCAGGGCGTTTGGGAGAGTACTCGCCTAAATACTCGGTATCAGTGCATCCCTAGTTATTATACATGTTTATAGCTCTGACATATACCGCAGTGCTGTACAGAGAACACTGAACCAGTCACATCAGTCTCTGTACAGAGGAGCTTACACTCTAATGCCCCCCCACAGTCACACAATATTATTATACATTTATGTAACTCTGGGGGCGGTCTCTCCAGGGATACGGGCGGTCTCTCCAGGGATATGGGTGGTCAGTCTCTCCTAACCCACTCTCTGTGTCCAGGTCAGTCCTCTCTTTCCCTCTCTGCCACCACTCCTAGAGCCCTCCCCCTCCTTCCCAGGGCCCTCAGGTGCAGAGCTGGCCCTGGCAATGCCTGCAGAGCGGCTGGAGGAGAGCGGGAGGAAGCCGGAAGGCATGTAAATACCCCAATGATGCGGCGCGGCCAGGGCACATGCTTCTCCTGCCCCCCCTCAGCCGGGTTCAGCACTGGCGCCGATTAACCCTTCCCTCTCACTGCCCTGCTCGGACAAGCTTCGGTCCGTCAGAGCAGGCTGATGCACAGTGCCGGGCAGGCTAGTGCCCAAGGCTATGCGTGCCCGAGGCATCCTGATTGTGAGCGGGCTCTTTTCTTCTCCTCTGGGCCCCCTCAACAGGCGGAACGCCAGGGCTCGGTCGCAAATTATCAAGCATTTTTTAAACATAACCTCCAGGCAGCAATAATAACTCCGTCTTCCCCGCAGCAATAATAAATTGGGGAAGGGGGGTAATTGTCGGTTGCCGAAGCTGCACCCGAAAATGTTAAAATAGTCCCCTCTCTTTTGCTGTCTGTTCAGTGGGGGATCCGGGGAGAGAGGGGACTTTATCAATATTAGTTGAACTGGGACTGACGGCTGCTGGTGTTGTACCGGGGTAGGCTCTCCTCCTTTCTGGGCCCTCCCAAGTGGCGGAACACCAGTGCCCGGTCGTACACACGAGCCTGGTAGTTCCACCAGTGCCGTCGGCCAATACTCATGTAAGGGTCCCGGGCGGGCCCCCAAGCTGCCCGGGCCCCTTACATGAGTATCTGCTGTACCCCCCTGATGGCGGCCCTGGGTATCCAATATAAAATGAAACACCTTCTTCCACAAGCATTTTGTTCTGGTGTCAATTCTAAGCATTACTTTACTTTTTTTTTACAGATGCATGTAATCCACAGATTTGTATACTATATGTATTACGCAAGATACTTAAAGATCATTTTCTTTTCCAGGATGCCTGATAGTACTGGGATGTGAATCAGTATATACTGTACATACTATATGTATATACATATACGATCCGACAGGTGAGTGAGGGAACTGAGCCTGTATTTACAGGCCAGACTCCTTCCACAAATTCAGGCAGGCCAAAGGTCAGCCTTCTTACATATCATATTAAAATAGTATGTGACTTCCAGTTCAGAAGCCCATGGGAGAGGCAGCAGGCAGATGGCACTGCCACTCTACTGGCATTTGTGCATATAAATTCTGGGCCCCAACCTCCCCCCCTTAGACCATACCATACCTGTAGCTGTGGCCAGTGAAATAAGATGGAGTGTGTTCTGGCAAAAACGAGGACCCACTCTTATTCCCTGCTGCATCTGACAGTGGCATGCAGCCTTGAAGTGCTGACAAGATGGCAGCTGCTCACTCTTCCCAGAGCCAGATAAGTCAGTCATCAGCTGCCTCAGTTGAGGATGTAGCAACTGATCGGGAACATGAAAAAAATAGCTATTTTGGTGGTTAAACTACCGGTACTTAAATACTTAAACCCACTATCACCGAGGCAGTAGAGGCAGCAATAAAGCAAGGCTTACTGCAGGTATACAAAGAGCTCTCAGCTCAGACTCAATCCCTCAAGAAGGCAGAACAGTGTATTTTCTCTTAGGAAGACGAATTGTTAGAAACTCACACTAAAATGTCGGCATTGTACAACACATCACACTCTCTCAGGCCAAGCTGGACAACCTTGAAAAATCAGTCCAGAAGAAGCAAGTTGAGTATTATTTGGCTTCTGGAAATATACCATGGTTAGGCACTGGTGAAGCTGTGCTCCTCAACTATTACAAGGGCTCTGGGACTTGCTTCCCCTTGTGTGGTGGAAAGAGCACACCATCTGGGACCTGCTCAAGCCAGACCTCTCGTAGTGAAGTTCCTGAACTACTTGGATAAACTACAAATTGTATAACGTTATCAAACCAACCATGCATTAGAAATTGATGGTCACACATTGCACTTTGCTGATTATTCTGCAGAGGCCACAAAAAAGTGGACAGCCTTCAACAAGATCTGTGCAGCTCTGTATCACAAACAGATACTTTCCTCTTACTTATCCTGTGATCCTCCACTTGCTAACTAAGAGTGGCCCAAAATGCACATTTTAAGGTCTCTCTAAAGTGGAATATTTCATGGATAGATTGGATACCAATGTTGGGTCTCCCCCAAAATCTCCTTTACCTCAACGTTCACCATGCAAGGAATCTAAGCCACAAAAACAAGCCTCTATCTTGTCCTACAGACCAAGAACATGCTGATTGTTTTTTTTTTAAACCATCCCTCAGTTCAAAGGGATATTATCCTTTAAAATGGTGATAAGTATCACTTCATATTTTTATTGTTTTTGACCAAAGTTTATATATCTCTCATTGTGCTCGGCTCATTGGGGGCATCCCAGCACTCAGCACTTTTTTTACAATTATATCCATGAGTTTCTGAGGATTAGGGAATCATTCACAATGCCAAGAGATGGGTTTTTCACCTAGTGCACATCCTATCTTGCACACATAGGATAAAAGTCAAGTCACTAATGATGTGTTAAATGTTTTATGGAATGTTTCAAGATTTTCTTTGTTGTTTTAATGGGTTTTGTTCTTAATTTTACTTTTGCTGCCATATGACCAATACTCTATTTTGTGAAGACCCATAGATCTTACCTTGCCACCTCTATCATTGGTTACGTGGTTGCTCCCCATTACTGTTAATATTTACTGCTTCTATGTCCTTCCCTCATTTTCTTTTACACAAGTAGGTGAGACCGCCCGTAGCATACGGGCGGTCTCACCAGGGACACGGGCGGTCTCACCAGGTAGACGGGCGGTCTCAAGAAGGGCTGCGGTAGTCTCAACAGGGATACGGGCAGTCACAAGAAGGGCTGCGGTAGTCTCACCAGGGATACGGGCGGTCTCACCAGGGCTCTGCAGGGTCTCAGGTGATAGAGTGCAGGGTTAGGGCTGCTGACAGCTAACCCACTCTCTGTGTCCAGGTCAGTCCTCTCTTTCCCTCTCTGCCACCACTCCTAGAGCCCTCCCCCTCCTTCCCAGGGCCCTCAGGTGCAGAGCTGGCCCTGGCAATGCCTGCAGAGCGGCTGGAGGAGAGCGGGAGGAAGCCGGAAGGCATGTAAATACCCCAATGATGCGGCGCGGCCAGGGCACATGCTTCTTGTAGAGCCGACAGTCGGCTCTACAAGTTTAAACAGAGTCCCGGCGGCAAAAGTCGCCGGGAGTCTGTTTAAACAGCCCCGATGCTGGCGACGTACACTGTACGTCGTCAGTCACGAAGGGGTTAAAGAATCTGCTACTGACAGCTTGATGCCAGATATCACAGCATACCTTTAGAGGTCTTGTGGAGTCCATGCCTCGATGTGTCAGGGCTGTTTTGGCGGCAAAAAGGGGACCTATCCAATATTAGGCAGGTGGTCATAATGTTATGGCCGATCAGTGTATGTGCCGTCTGTTTTGTTCTGATGCCACATCCTCTGCGAGTTGTAAATCTTATTGTTTGAAATGCAAGATTCCCCGGCCCTCTCTTACCCATTGTTTATGGACTTGCCCAAAAATGGGGATTTTTTGGCAACTAATTTCTAATTATACATGAAGTATTCACTGGCGGTCTACATTTTTGTAACCTTTTCTCTACCTATTCAGTTATATAACTCCTCCATTCACATCTTCGACCAATACCTCTAGTAAAAGTTCTGAATGGATCTGTTTAGGCCTTAGATTGCCTAAATTGCCTAATGATACACAATATTTTATTATACATATTTTACTGTAAGTATGTGGTGACCTGCTGCAAACAAAGGGCAGTTTTGCCTTTGTCAACAACAATTGTGCACTGCTCAACCTGAAATAACAGGTAAGGCCCTAGCAAAATAAAATATACCCTTCCAAAAAATAAACCCAAATTTAGCACAAAATAGCACAGTATTGCACTATTCCAACACACACTGACAACTGTCTGTTGGGAACAACTATTTTATAGTGCAGGGGCCAGCACATAAGAAACCCCTCATTATTGGTCCTTCTCAGGCAACCTGCTTAGCTTCTCAGTCGTAGCTCACATGACTCACCATTGCCCTGCTTGGTAGTGAACTTGGTGTGTTGGCTACTTTACAAAACACACAGGGACCATGGGGAAGAAAAGTAGCCACCCTCCAGAAGGAAGGACAATGTCAGCACCAATTCAGAGATGATTTGAATATCTACAGCTGAGTGATGAACAGATAAGCTACATTTTTGTTATTAGCTAAGGTACTGAGTTTAGTGTTACTTAAAATACTCAGTTGTACAATAGTAAGAATTAACAGCCAGTGTATTTCAAATGTCATTAACCTTCTTCATTAAGTTCATAATAATAGTTTTCATTTAAGCATAAAAAATATCAAACAATACATCACGATTAACATTAGTATGGTGTTTGCTGATCTAGGCTTTTACAAAAGAAAAGTGCAAAATGTGACCGTAAAATATCGTAGTAACTTGGAGTAGTAAGCCCTGTAAAAGGCAGATTTGCCACACTTAAGGAGAAACGTGCAGTCCTTTTTCACTGGCAATACAAAAAAGCCCTTATTTACAGGTGGAATAGTGTAGCATTTATACTGGGACATTCTCTCTTTGAATACTAGGAGCTCCTTTTATAGGCTTAATATGAGTTCTTTAGATAATTCAGGCAAGTACATTGGCTTTTTACACCAGCAACCAGATACAGTATATTTTAGTAGAGGGATTCTGGAATGTAAATTCCACTTTAAACACCTATGTTTTCCACCACAAGACTTAAAATAAATAATTCAGCAAGTTATTATTATACAGGATTTATATAGCGCTAACAGTTTGCGCAGCGCTTTACAATATAAGGAAGACATTACAATCACAATACAATTCAAGACTAGATGGTAAGGAGGGCCCTTCCCTTGAGGGCTTACAATCTAAAAGGGAGGGGGAAGTGATACATGAGGAGGTAGCTGTGTGGGGATAAATGTTTGAGAACTTGATGGTTGAGTGGTTAGGTTGAGGTGGGATAGGCTTCCCCTAAAGAGATGAGTCTTTAGGGTTTGCCTAAAGGCAGTCAGAGTGGGAGACAGATGGACAGGTTGGGCTAAAGAGTTCCAGAGGATGGGAGAAACTCTACAGAAGTCCTGGAGGCGAGCATGGGAGGAGTTGACAAGGGAGCTGGAAAGCAGGAGGTCATGAGATGAGCAGAGCGAACGGTTAGGGTGACACTTTGAGACAAGGTTTGAGATATAGCCGGGGGCAGAGTTGTGGATGGCTTTGTAGGTGATTGTTAATATTTTGAATGTTATCCTTTGGGCGAGTGGAAGCCAGTGTAGGGATTGGCAGAGGGGGGTTGCAGACACTGAACGGTTGGTTAGGTGAATGAGTCTAGCAGCTGCATTCATGATGGACTGAAGGGGGATAGTCTGTGTAGTGGAAGGCCAATGAGGAGGGAGTTGCAATAGTCAAGACGAGATATCACAAGCGAGTGGATGAGTAATTTTGCGGTTTCTTTGGTGAGGAAGGGCGAATTTTGGAGATGTTACGAAGGTGAAGGCCGCAGGATTTGGATATCGAGTGGATGTGGGGAAGAAAGGTAAGGTCTGAGTCAAGGATGGCACCTAGGACCTTGGCATGAGAGGATGGTTGGATAGTTGTGTTAACAATCTTGAGAGAAAAGTTGGGGGAAGGTGCACGGGCAGGAGGAAATATCATGAGCTAAGTTTTTGAAAGGTTGAGTTTTAAGAAGTGTTGTGACATCCAGACTGATATGTCAGTTAGTAGATTAGTGACACGCAAGGACACAGAGGGGGTGAGTTGTGGAGTGGAAAGATATATTTGAGTGTCATCGGCATAGAGATGGTATTCGAAGCCATAGGCAAGAGTAAATTAAAAATTCTTGATCTGCATGCTTGTTCCAGGTCAGTGACTTAGAAAATATTAAAGCCAATGGGTCATCCTGACAGTCAGGCAAAAAGCATTTTCAGCAGTTTCCTAATACAGGTTTCCTTTAACAGTTAATCTGATGTAATTTTTTAACCATATCCTTTAACCTACCCCCATTATCTTCTCCCAAATGCTAAGTTAAGTCCTATTAGTTGAGGTTTTGGGCTCACCCTATACTTACATTCTATGCCATCAGTATAAGCATCCAATTCTAAAAGCTGTATGTTGAAAAGTGCTGGTACCTAAAAAGAGATACAGAAAAACCTATGATTCATTCTCTGTCACCCCAGCTAGTGGCAAAATTTGCCAGTCTTCAGACTGGCATGTCCTGGATTTGCTTGCTGCATTAGTTTTACTTACACATTTGTTTATGACAGCTTCTTTGTTGTTACTGCATCTAGTTTATTTTTACCCAGCCTTGCTGAGGATGTCTAGGCCTGCCTGTGCTCTGACTGATGCTGGGAAGCTCTCCCCCTCAGCTTGATCCCACCACTGCTGCTGGCTCATATCATGAACAGAACACACAATTTATGTTGCAAGGGCTTGACCAAATTCCTTGGGGTAAATGTTGCCTGGAGTTCTAGACTCCCAAAGCCTGGAGTAGGCACTAACTCTTCCTCCTAAGAACTAAGGATGGGCCGAGTGTTCGATTCGAACATGAGTTGGAATCGAACATCGGCAGTTCGAGCGCTCGCCGAGCGCCGAACTTTATGGGATGTTCGCGGTCTGTTCGACCGCGTACATTCCATAATACAAAATGCCCACTGAAGCTCTGATTTGTTAAAGTCTTACACCTGACCACAAGTCAGGTGCAAGACTTTGCCCAATCAGGGCTCAGCGGAGGAGGGGCCTGAAGGAGAAAGTTCTCTATCCGGTCCCCCCATGCTGATTGACAGCAGGCGGTACAATAGCCAGCTTGCTATTGGCTATTGCATGTTACAATATCCAATAGCAGACTGCAGACAAAGTGGAGGCAGGGGGGCGGGGCAGAGGAGCCGCGGCCGGACTGAAGGAGAGAAGCCGACGGACCGCCCGGACAGCGAGCGGACGGACCAGAGGACCGAAGGCAGGGACAGCAGCGGAGGTAAGGGGGCCAGTACACTGTATTTATTACATGTACCGGCAACTGTATGGGGGTTGAACATTTCGGCCATTCGAATGTTCTGCTGAAGAGCCGATAGCCGACTGCGAAGTCAGCCCAGTTCTCCAGGAAACCAAAACCTTCCTTCTGACACCAGCTCCGGAGCCACTTGTTAAGCTCCCTCAACTCGCGCTGTCTGTCCGGAGTGGCTCTTGGCACCGGCAGTATCTCTGAGAAAACTACCGTGGAGGTCCTGAGTAGGGATGAGCTGTTCGGCTCATCCCTACTCAGAACTATCATGCTAGTCTCTCAAATGAACACTGTTCCGTGTCAGAATAAAGAAAAAAAAGAAAAAGTAGTGTTTCTCTCCTTGGTGGCCGGGAGCGGGAGACTCCCTGAGCGCCCGGAAGAGTTTTTTTTTTTACGGCAGCAGAACCGCCGAACAATAGAAAACTGTTGGGCGGAGCTAGCTGTCATTGCTAGCTCCGCACAACCGTTTTCTATTTATTTTTTTAAAACTTTTTTAACTATTTTTCTGTTCTGCTCGGTCCCTCTGAGGGACCGAGCAGAACAGCCGAGCCGAATGCCGCTCAGCGGCATTCGGCTATTCACTCACTGCTGTTCGGCATGTATAAGAATAGACCGAACAGCAGCGAGTAGCCTGCCGGAGGTTCGGCTTAGCCGATCCAGATGTTGGAGCATGTTCGGCCAACCCGAAGCCACATGAAGCCACCCGATGTACGGCTGATTTCACCCGATGTACGGCTGAAATCAGCCGTACCAGCCTGAAGTGAATAGCTGAACGGCGTTCGGCTCACTTCACTTCAGGTTGGTCTTTCACTCGGCTGCCTACGGCAGCTTAGTGAATAGACACCTTAGATCCACCTTTCTAATAAACATACAAAAACTTTTTGTCACTTCTTCACAGAAACATAAGTTAAAAAAGAAGAATCAAAATAATATTAATTAATGCATAGGTCAATTTGGTTACGTAAATAGAATACAACCAGCAGTTGCAGTGGGGAAGTTAATCTCTTTCACTTAATACGCTATTTCACCAGATGTAAGCTAGACCAATAGCAAAATACATAATTGATTCAAGAGCTATTTTCTTACCTATTTTTTTTTAACCTGATCAGTCCTTCTGTGCCCCTGGGCATGTTTTTAGCTTGGTATCGTGGCGGACTTGCCATGAAGGAGAGGCACTCACAATCGGGTGCTACTATAATACAAAACACTTGCCAAGGATACAGCTGTATTACCATGCCCTGAAGCCCTGAGATCAAAGTGAAAAAAACAAGAACAATGTGTATGGAACATCTGAATATTCTAACAGAAGTAAATTGTCTGGCCAAAAGACTATGAGAGATACCCAATGAGCTTGGATGGTCCTACCTGATGAATGTGGTGCCTAGTCACACAACAGAGGATGTGGCATGTTCATAAGGTCCAAAGACTGTTGTAACATATTTTCCACATCTCTGAAGTTGTACCATGCTATAAAGTTTCTTTACAGTAACTTGTAGTGTGGACCATTAAGTTGTGAAAGTTGCTTTTAGTAGTAAAGGGCAATCGTTTTTTGCACTTCCGGTTCATTTTTTTTTTTTTGCTGCCATGCCACTGGACGCCTCGCCTGTGATTATGGAGCCAGTGAACAAGCAGCATCTGGAAACTTTTTCATTTTGCAAGGTATGGTTTGCAACCAATGTCTATGGTTGTTACAGCTTTTAGGGTTTGGAGGTGAGGTGTGATGTAGCTTTGGCCTGCCTTTTGAATGTAGGTCCTATATATTTGGAATTGTGGCATATAGGTGAAGGTCTTACTCTGAGGAAGGGGTTGTTACACTGAAACGTGTTAGCACAGCCCCCCACCTGTTGGGGTGCACCTACCACTATACAGCGTTCTTGGACCATCAGACTCTGTTATTGATATGCCTGATTTCCTTTAGGAATAGTGAGTAGAACCTTTTATACTCTTTTTTATTTCATTATTTGGTCAATAAATATACTGCACTAGGAGGTGGCACCTGCTCTGTGTTTTGTTGCGTGTAGTAAAGAGCAGTCATCATGAATGTGAGTCTGCGTCATTGATAATCAAAAGAATCAGTATGGGTGGCCAGTGTGTACTGTATGATTGTATGTTTATTTTGGAGATCAAAATTGTTGTTAGAAAAGTATGTGAAGTCTTATATTTTGTATTTGATGGGACCTCTATTTTGACAATAACCTTATTGTATTATTTAAGTACCTGTTTATGTTTGGCATATGTGGCTTTAACAGCTTTCTTCAGAATACACTGTACCAATATTTTCTTCTGATTGGCTTGTGTCTGTATTTTGAATTTCTCAACTTGTATGGAGATTTAGATAACAGCAGTGGTGTCACAAGGGCGTGCGAGGGTTGCGGCCCACACCCCGGTGCCACTATTGGAGGGGTGACACCAAAATGACAGACAGTCATTTTGGTGTCACTCCCTCTGAAAAGTCGGGCACTTGGTCATTGACCGAGAGCCCGACAGTGTCAGGAGAGAGGAGGGGACCCAGCGGAATACCTCATCCTGCCGGGTGAACGTCCCCTCCTTTCTCTTCTGCCAGCACCTCTCTTCATCACCAAGATGGCCGCCAGCAGGCATCAATAAGATGACCGCGTATGCGTGATGACGTCAAGGCAGGGTGTCATGCAATCTCAACTCAGGGTGTCAGCCGGCCCCGTGACGCCCCTGGATAACATATAGGCATCTTTACATCCTGATGACAGTTTTTTATGTTTTTGTCTCTCAATGATTGCAGACTATTCAAGTCCTTAGCAGCTGTAAACTAACATACTCCCCTTCATTGCGCTTCACAATTGGGATGATGTTTCGTGTTGGTATGAAGTATTCTCTAAACGTGAATCTCAGTTCATTTATCACAAAATCTCAACTAATATCTGATCAAATAATATTATTTCACTAGGGCTGTGGAAGATCTAGCAAGCAAAATGTAGCACACATGTAGCACACACACAAAATGTAGCACACATTCACAAACAGTAGTGGCTACTCTTTGTTACTAGCAACAGAGATAGGGGTCTATTCACGAAGCAGCCATTTCTCTCCTTGGTGGCCGGGAGCAGGAGACTCCCGGAGCGCCTGGGAGAGGTTTTTTCTGATCTTTTTTTGGACGGCAGCAGAACCGCCGGACAATAGAAAACAGTTGGGCGGAGCTAGCTGTCACTGCTAGCTCTGCACAATCGTTTTCTATTTATTTTTCTCTACTTTTTAAACTATTTTTCTGTTCTGCTTGGTCCCACAGAGGGACCGAGCAGAACAGTCAAGCGGGATTCGGCTATTCACTCACTGCTGTTCGGCATCTATAAGAATAGACCGAACAGCAGCAATTAGCCTGCTGGAGGTTCGGTTTAGCCGATCCAGATGTTGGATCGGCTGAGTCGAACTACTTCTGCACTTCGGGTCGGCTGTGCATGTTCGGTCGACCCGAAGCCACCCGATGTACGGCTGATCTCAGTCGATATACGGCTGAAATCAGCCGTACCAGCCTGAAGTGAATAGCCGAACAGGGTTCGGCTCACTTCGCTTTAGGTCGATCATTCACTCGGCTGCCTGCGGCAGCTTAGTAAATAGACCCCATGGTTTTTATTATTATGGTACAGAGTCTAAGTAGTTCCTAAACTTTTCCTTAGTTGCAATATGATGGGGATGGAATTGTTTGTGTTTCAGACTTCCAGACTGTAATCTTCATGAATATCTCACTTGAAAAAACTAGTTCAAATGGCGAATTGTAAGGTACAGTTTAAAATAATTACTGACCAGAGATCAATTTGGACATCATGCAGGTCTCTATACACAGGATCAGAAGCCAAGAGCAGATACAGGACATGTCAGAATAATTATGTTCAAAAGGACAAAGCCAAAATGCACAAACACACAGGGGCTGAAAGGCCAAACTTGTATAGACTAACTATGTCCATAAATCTAAGCTTAGACGATGCCCCAACCCTTTCTGGCGATTGGTGCAGCTCTTTAATAGTGACAAGCAGACAACAGACAAGACATAGTTATTGAGGGGCCGATAAACTGTTTACAATATATACATGTAAAAGTTATTTTCTTTTTTACAAGTTTACTGTTAACTGCGAATAACAGCAATAGCCTCACAGTACGTGTAAATGTTTTTATATATCCTAACTGTTGGTGTATACTGGAAATTGTCTGACTGAGAGACAGATCATGCACAAATCAACCTAGGCAGGAGCCTAGTGACCAGAGTATGTACAGGGGGCCCAGCTACAACTATGATGCTCCTGCAGTAAAGTAGGGAGATAGCACAGTTGGTCAGATCTGTGCACCTGCCTGTAGTTTTACAAGGGAGGATGCACTTGTAAGTATTCAGTGTCTGAAAGACAGAATTTAGTACAGACAATGCAAACAGCATGCTATTCTGTGCCTATAGCAATCTATGTCAATGTAAATGGAAGGGATGGCTGTAAAGTTCATTCTCTCTCTGGTCTGACTGACTACCTGACTGACAAAGGAAACCATAAATGCCAGAGCAACATTTTTGCACTTTATCCTGAAAGTCAAATGGTATATATACTGTGTGTATATATATATATATATATATA
>NW_017306950.1:241846-257135 GCF_000935625.1 Nanorana parkeri | reverse complement strand
ACTTGAGTCGTCTGGGCCGCTTGCCAAATTTCATGCTTCATATTAAAATTTAACTATATAAGGTACCAGTGTTAATGTCTGTGCATGCAAGTGTTTACAAGTGGCAACTGTCACCCATTCAAGTTCATTATAAGGTGACAGCAGCTGCATACAAATGTCTGCACAGTGTATATAATGATATGTGATATGATTACATGTGGTTAGGAATCAATCACTATACCTGGATGCACAATCGTGCATCCAGGGAGAGTGATTGTCTTCTAACTGCATGTAATCATATCACATATAATCAAATGCGGTGTTCCGGTGTTTGCACCTGTCACCTAATCATTAACTTGAACAGGAGACAGTTACAGCTTGTAAATTCCAGATTAGGGATTCCTGCTGCAGGAAAACGCAAGTTCCTGACACAGGAATCCCTAATTGCTTCTGAAATATAGGTGTGAATGGGGCCTAATACACACACACACAAAAAAAATACACCCCCCCCCACACATACTAACACACAATAATATGCTCCCCAAAAACACAAACAATACACTCCCCCAGTTCCAAATCCCCCGCACACATAAAATAATACACTCCCCCCACAAGCCCCTTACCTGCTCACATCTTTGCGAGGAGGAGGCGAGGAGGCACAATCCCTGGTGATCCAGGGATTGATTAGTAAGGTCTGGTGCAGACCTTACTAATCTATCCTTTCTGCCAGCGATCAGTGAAGACAGAATGCTGGCTAAAAGGATCTGAGCTGGCACTGACAGGAGCAGCTATGCGTTCTGTATCCGACAGAGATGCAGACTGTGTACCTGACTTGCTCCCGCAAGTCAGGTACACAGTCCGTGAGCGCATGCCTGACTTGTCAGCTCACTGCGGGCCACAAATCCCCTGTTGGCCCGCAGGGCGGTATTTTGAGACCTGTGGTGTAAAGCCTTTGAGAATATGAAACATGGTCTGTATTTGTCATTTACGATAAGAAAAAAGAAAAAATACATTGATGCAGGTCACTTTCCTAAAAAATCCTTATACCAGGATTCTTCATTGTACAGCATTGTTCTACACATAAGCAGACAGCATATTATCCCAGAATATTCTTGTTTTTCTACAGAGTTACAAAAACATATAATTGCACTTCTTAGCTCTGCTCTTCAGTCAAGAAAGGGCTCTCAAATTGACTTTACCTGTTTGGTTATGTTTGCAAAGTAGTGTGATACCATCCATGTGCCTTTTGTTCAATTATAGCACAATGGGTGAGAAGTAAGGATAATTACTGATGGCTAGCAGTGAGGCCTGGCAATTAAAGGCACTGATCAGCACTGACAGCAAGTGTCCAGCACTAGGGTGACTGCTGTGCTCTTCAATGTTTTGGCAGTTGTGTTACCAATAATAGTAAAACCTAATTAGCGCTGGAAAGGTGAGGGCACGTAAGAAGTCATGCATGAGGAAATTGGGCCCATGACAAGTCTCTAAAACTAAAAATGGCCCACATTTTTTCCATAGGATTACCAAAAATTCTAGGATATCCATATCACTGCCCATCTTTGCTGAAATAGTCAGCTAAATAAAAGACCAATCAACGCTGTTGAGTCCTGGTTCACGCAAATTGGTTTTCCAATACTTTTCCAATTTTCCAATGCTAAATACAACTAGTAGAAATAAAAGGCATAGTTCAACATGTTATCTACTTATATGTATAATAAGTTATAAGTTCCCCTTCTTTTGACCTGAGATACAAAACCAGCTATTTTTTCCACCTCAAATTAGCTATAATAATTGAAACCAGGGAGTTATTCAGAGACACATCTAACAGTTTGATTATGTGTCTTAAGTTCACCTAGGTGATTACTCAACCTGTCAGCAATTTATTGCTTTGTATACTGCCCAGTACTGAGCATTAATGCTTAATTAACACAGAAAATGAGAATTTAGGATGTACACATCACAGCTCACAAAGATGCACACTGTTACAGTATAGAATGTGATAAAGGCTGCATGGAATCCTTGAAAGTAATTTTGAAAGCAATTCAAAACATAAAACACAGTGTTTACATATTTACAAATAAAAAGCACCCAGTAAATGATTTATTTATGCAGTATAATAAAAAAAATGAATACACAATATGGTCAATGCTTATAAAAAGTGATTAGATTTGCCCAGATTTCTTAGCAGATACCTTCCTCTCTTACACACGCACACACCAAAAAGGATGGGTGTAACTGTAAACTACTGTAGCTTAAACACTAATAATATTGATACTGCTTAAAATGGTTACTGTATTTTTATAATTCAAGCATGCTCACTCGCGCTGGCAGAATTACTGTCAATGCAAGGAATGCAGCCCTTCTTAATTTCACACAAACAAATGTATTTTATAACTGAGCATTAAGGAGCTGTGCGTAAGGGTCATCAGAAAATCTGGAATGTCAGATTAGTCTTAATTCACATGAAAAACTTGATACAGACATGATTGACATGGTATCACACTTTACCTACAATAAAATTTCTTGCCCCAGAGCCCATGCCTGGAAAGAAACAATCTTGTACTTTTCATATGGCATGGACTGTGGGGGCCCTGTGGGATTGATTTACTAAAGGCTAATAGGCTGTTCACTTTGCGAAGGAATTTTTACTTAGTAAGATAATTTTTCCTTAACTTGGCAAATGTGGTGAAAACTAATTATGCAATGAATACCCAATTGTGTGCAAGGAACATAAAAAAACTATAGTTTTGCTTGCACATGATTGGATAATGTAAGCCAACAGAACATTTGGTATTAAGCACAGTCACCTATTTATTATTGATATTTATATAGCGCTGACAATTTACACAGTTGCTCACATAGTGCACATTCACATCAGTCCCTGCCCTCAAGGAGCTTACAATCTAAGGTCCCTATCTCACATGCATACATAGGAGGGTCAGTTTAAACATGAGCCAATTAACCTACCAGCACGCATTTGGAGTGTGGGAGGAAACCAAAGTACCTGTAGGAAATCCACTTACACACAGGGAGAACATGCAAACTCTTTGTAGATAGTGACCTGGGTGGGATTTGAACCAGGGACCATTGGTGCCGCAAAGCAGAAGTACTAACCACTACATCACTATGCTACCCACCTAAAAAGACTTTTGGGTTTTGCTGCATAATGCTTCAAGGAAAGCCCCATTCATTACTGTATCATTCATGCAGATTACAAAATTTAAGTGCCAAATCAACTCATAATAGCAGTGTCTGCAATTCAGGCAGTTCTCGGGCTGGCACTCTTCCTGCAAGGTCAAAATGCAGGCAAAGATGAAGGCATGCAGCATTTATGTAATTTCAAAACATTAAAGTGAGATATCAGAACCGGTGTCAAGAATCAATAAGAAAGAACAGAAGACTGAGATAGGCAAGAACTGGGTACTAAATCACCATACAAAGCTAGGAGGAACACTTTGTTTAGTAATTATCATAGTGCGGTAAGTCTAGTGATGCCATAGGCTGCCTTGGACACGCCTCTTCAGCGGTATGTATTGCTGCAAGTCAATGGTTAAGGCAAGCACCCAACAGCAGTACACTTACCTCACAAAGACATAGGACTGAAGTTAACAAAAAAGTACTGGAGACAGCTGCCTTTGGTAGGTAAGTGGGTTTTACTGATTCCTCATAATATTTGTATTAACCACTTGAAGACTAGGGTGTTATCCTGCTTCCTGTCCAGGCCATTTTTTAGTTTCCAGAACTGAGGTACTTTTACCAAATGACAACTTTCCTTGTTTATTATTTTTGAAAAGAAGATTTAGGACTCCACTTGCAGTTGAAAAGGAGAATACAACATATTTGTATGCTATGTTTTTATTTATCTAGAAAAAAGTTAACTTTGATATTTTTGATTGTGGCGTAATAAATAAATAAATAGATAAATGATATACTAAAACATTTAACACTTAACAGTAACAGGGGCTTAACTAGAAATCACAGGGCCCCATAGCAAAAAATTTGATTTCTAGTTACACCCCTTGCAGAGCCCACCTGAGATCCCACACAGCCAACCTAAGAGTGAGCCTGCAGAGCCCACCATAGACTCAATGGGCTGGTCACACCTCTTACCTGTCAGCTCTGATCTGCTGTCAGCCTTCTCCACCGCCGTGCCCTGCCTCCTCCTTAGTCAGTGGCGAGATCCGCCTCCTCCACCATTGCCGGGCCTGGCCTCTTCCTCCTCCACCACCATCGGGCCCCACCTCCTCTGCCACGGGGCCCGCCTCCTCTGCTGCCGCCAGCAGGCCCAGGCCTCCTCTACCGCAAGCTGCTGGCTGTTACTGACTCAGCAGCAGCTGTGAGGAGGAATGCACCACTGCACAGATCACTGACAGGTTGTCAGTGATCTGGACAGCGGTGTGTTCCTCCTCAGAGCCAACAGTGACAGCCCACAGCCTACGATGCCATAGCGACCCGCACGGCATCAGGGGGACCCTCGTCCTTCCTAGGCCCCCCTTTGCCCAGGGACCCGTAGCGGCCACCTGGGTTGCTATGGTGATAATTCTGCCACTGAACAGTAACACATGAAAGGAAACTCTAAGAAGTATAAGAATCTAGCAATTCATTGGCAGATCATTGATAGATCTTTCAGACTTGCCTCTCTGCCTGCTGCCCCCCACTTGACCCAAAGAGATGTTGCCTGATGCTGCCTCATTATAGGGATGGCCCTCATGGTAACACAGAATTATCTCTATGCTTTATACTCACCTGTTTTTTAAGTCTCCAGGCCAATCATGTGGCATGCAGAATCTTCTTCTGATCTTCTCCAGTGGTGCTCAGTCCTCACTGATGCAGAGAGCAGTTCTGACGTGATGCTGTGAGCGCCATTCTTTGCATCATTACACTGACAGTACAAGGAGCCATGGTGACCCCCTCAGGGGACCCAGTTCTTCCGGGTTGCCGGGCAACCTGGAAGACAGAGATCATCTTTTGGCAGAGAAGAGATTATGTGGAGGACAGCACCAGAGAGAAGGTGAGTATTGTATCCAGAGCTGCTTTATTTAATTTTCAACACCGAGGCCAATTTTTAATTAAAACAAATGCCTCGAATTGGGATTTACCCACACAAGTATTATGGGAAAGAATGCAATAGTGGCAGCTGCTTCAGCATTTTTATCCTGATGTTTACAATGTTTTCCTATCCATGAACAGTAAAAACAAAACTTTTGAAACAGGCATGGTTGAAAATATCTGTAACGGCCAGTAACAGTCTTTCTTTGTACACAAGTGCTCATCTTTGAATTTAACACATTGTGGAAGCTCAGATAGGTCACTTGCTAGTTAAAACTGGGCTGTGTGGCCAGGCAAATAGAGCCAGATTTCTTTGTATTTTTTGTTCAGCTTAAAAATGTGACTATTCTGATTTTATCATGCACATTTATGATATACAGTACATTTAGAGGGTACATTTTATCTATTTCTAAGGATTAGGAACCCTTAGAGAAGTTACAGGGGGTTAATACACAATAATATTTCATCTGCCCTTTCTTAACATATTCTGTATTAGACTGTTAAGAAGACAAAATGCAGAAAACACAAGGGCTAGATGTCAGTGACCTATTATTTAAGCAGTGCGTGCCTTTAAGTACTGTATCATTTTATGTACAATAACCTCCTTTATTCCGCAGATAGAAGCATTGTAGGGAGAAAGCTGTAATTAGATATTCGGAATATTTAAAAGATCTTTTAACACAGTCACAAAAACCTGCGCTTCAATATGACGCATTCAGAATTGTGATTCTATATTAATTCTTTGTCCTTCGATATTAACTGCTTCATAGACAGAAATAAGAGGATGCTCCAAATTATAGCAGATGATAGGCTGACTGGAAATAGCAAGCTGCAGAGTGTTACAATAAAAGCACTGAAAACATTTCCTACCTAAACCTAGATATATTGTTCTTGTTATTATTATTATTACTATTTAGCCCTTATGGTGCAATAATATTTTGTCTACTAAATCAGATAAAGAAAAAAAGGTCTCACAAAAATGAGCTGTCATATTTATGAGTGACAGACACCTCTGGTCATTTATTTCCCTGGGAACAAGCGATAAACTGCGACCATTTTGTACTGGCACTCACTTTTGTTTCCTCCAAATAAAGACATCATAAAGAGTGTCTGGAGGGCTCTCCTGCCTCTTGTCTCCATAAACATTAACATGCAGGTTAGGGTAATGAATGTTATTGGAATTTTTTTCTAATAAAACATTTTTTAAGGTTTGAATCATTCTTGTACCTCTGACTGTCTGTGGTTAGCTATGGGTATCAGATGGTAATCCCCCAATGCAGCTGAATTTGGGCTGACCAGGTGACTATTGTTCAATCAATGGTTATCAATTAGGTTTTGGTGGTGGAAGTGGGGTTGGGCGGTTGACCATCTAACAAATAAATATGAGATAGTAGTCCATCACAGCAGTGAGCTTGGAGCGGTGGCTACTTTACCACACACACAGGGACTATGAGGAACAAAAGTAGCCCACCTCCAGAAGGAAGGACAGTGTCAGCACCAATTCAAAGATGATTTGAGGATGTATTGCTGAGTGATACACAAATAAGTTAAATTTTTGTTAATAGTTAAGAATACTTGAATGCATTTTTAAGGTTTAACTCCTGAGCTTAGTATCACTTTAAATAAAAATGTATCTCTTCATTCTATCTAGAACTAAAAAACAACACATTTTTGTTATAGGTTTTGGCTTTTAAAGGGCAACCATGCAAAAATAACTTATACCAAAAAGTTTTTCTTGGAGGGGTGAAACTTATTAAATTCCCAGAGATCACTGCTTGAAACCTATCTAGTACTTTGCACTTTACAAACTGAGGAAAAAATACTAACCATGGGCTGAATAGGCCCAGTGGGCTGAAAACAAATTACTCACACAAACCCTCCAACTGTACCGTGCACAGTACCTGTTGTTGAACATGCTCACTGGTTTTCTGGGCTGATATCAGTCTGTATAAAATTTTATAACTTGTACCAGCACCTGTAATATGAGCAGCTGGACTGTCAATTTCAGCGGGACACTCTCGGGGGAATTTATCAAAACATAGGGCAGACAAAAACTGGAGCAGATCTGCATAGCAAACAATCAGCTTCTTTTTTAATTGTCAAATCTTAACTGAATAAACTGAAGAGAGAAGCTGATTAGTTGTCATGCTTATCTGCTCCACTTTGTGCCTGCTCCAGTTTTGATAAATTCCCTAGGAGCCCTGCATTGCTCAGTTATCAGTTTGATGGCTGTTTCTGGCAGGTCGTGTCTTAAAATTACACTGTGTTGCAGGACTCTGGTTGCTGCAGGTATCTCAGTGCGTTAAATACTTGCTCCCCATCACATGCTCTGACTCCAGTGATGTAGGAGCCAGTGGGAGGAAACTATAGCACGTGGCTGAGGGTAAGTATTCAACACACCCCCAAGTGTTCCGTACCTACAGTGCCCAGAGATCTGCAACACAGTGTAGTTTTAAAACACAGGCAGCTGGAAAGATAGGCATAAGTAATTTTCTTTTGCAGAATAGACTTAGATGAATACTGTATGCTGCACTTACTGACATAGTCACTTTAACATCTTATGAACCCTAGCTGATTAGTTTAATTCCTATTTAAAAAGTAATTTCTTTTTTGACTGTTAATATGTATACTATGCCCATAGCTTGATGATAGAGCAATGGAGGGAGGGGGGTAAGGTGTGCCTTTTCTCTTTTTGAAAGTAATGCCCATGGGTTCATGATTTGGTTCAACCAATGTCCTGTGATGGTTTATACGCTCAGAGAGTAAATAAAAGAACTTTCATGTAAAAAAAAGACACAAATTCTTTCCATTTTTGGAGAGGCATACAGTATATACAATTCCTAGGCAACATAGCCTGAATTCTCCCTAATTATGCTTTGTGTAGGTTCAAAGAACCACTAAATGTGAGGAACCTCCCTGATGCAGTTTCATTCAGCAATGGTTGTTTTCGGTATATGGTTGGTCGTTGGTCAAGATCCTATGGATTAATTCCCCATCAGGGCCTCCTGTTACTTCTTCTGCTGATGATACAACATTTCCTGTGTTATCTAGCTTGCCTTCTGCTGCTGGATCTGTGGCTTCCCCTGCTCTGGACTCCTCTAAGTTGTCATAGCCTTTTGTCTCTATTATTTGCCTTGCCACATAAACCCATGCTGTATTTATAGACTTTGGTATAATGACTAGGTCCTTATTAAAGGGAACCAGACTTACAGGGTTATTCACAAAAGGGTGAAGTGTTTGGAGAAGGCCGGACAAGTGAACAATCTAGGACAACATAGCTGGACTGGAACGGATGCTGAATTGGAGAATTGTTCTAAATCAGCTATTTTGGCCTAGATTGTTCACTTCTCCTGCCTTCTCCAAACTCTTTTTTGTGAATAACCCTGTTAGAATCTTTCTGAGATGCTTGAATTGTCCTTGTTATTGAATCTCTTGGATCTCATATCCATGGGCAGCAAAGGATCTGACAGATACCCTAGTTGACAGATCTTGGTGGAAATTATTTTTTTTCTATTGAAATAATTTCTATTGTTTCCCCTTTGATAAGTTGGTGGTGTCTGCCAGTATCTCCCTTTCCCTATCCGTTAGCATAATGCATGATCCATTAAACCTGAACTTTGGTCCTACCTTCAGGGCAGGTTCACACCATTTTCTGGACCAGATCTGGGCCAGATCTGGAACACAGTGCATTGCGTTTTTGACATGTTTTACCGTGATTTTGCTGCGTTTGGATTTAACTTAAAATGTTGTCTTACAGGTGCGTTCCAGTGCGTTTGTATTCTTTTTTGATGCATTTTTATGTGTTCCAGTGCATTCCAGACCAGACAAAATAGGACAAACAGTATTTTTCTGGTCTGGTCTGGGATGGACTGCGCTGGTGGGAACAGAGGCCAGAAATAGCATAGGGAAACATTAGGATGCATTTTGCGTCCGGAAACAATCTGGTCTGGAGATGATGCGGACATGTTGTGAATGGGTCCTCAGTCTTGCACAGTTATACAGACTACATTGTGCATTAATAGCTGCATTAAGACAGATAGAGCCCTCATAATTTTCTGGCTGTAGCATCACCTAGTCATTTTCTCCCTAGCCTTAATGTCCCTGGCCCACCCCCTTTTATTAATAGAATTTCAGTTGTTCAATAATGAAGGCTCATCCTTGCATGTTGGCATAACCTAGGTGCAAATGCAGCCTGTCTAGGAACACTCATTCCTCTAGACTGACATCCACCCATAAAGGCATTTTGATATTGTGTTACTCCTTCCTAGAGCTAACTCAGTGTTTGCAATGAGGAGGGGACACTTGGGAGGAGTACAGAGGCAGGCTGTTCTGATGTATTTAGATAACTCTGTACAGCACCCTGTCGGCTCCTCCCATCAGGCAGGATCTTTCTGCATTGCAGAAAGCACAGAGAAGCACAGAGACATCACATGGTCTAAAATAAGGTATGTAATGAAAACGGACAGGATTTATTTAAAAATTTCATGAGCGTGTAGCGTTCACCCCCTAAAAAGCCATTAGATATAAAGGGCAATTCTGCCTGACCTCTGTGATGAATAACTTGCAATGGATCCACAACACACCTTGTGGGTTTTTTAATGGCCGTACTGAATAAACAATATGCAAGTTTAACAAATAAATGAGTATGAAAAACAACTAGAATGAACATGTATACAATAAGTTCACCTAAGTTTTCAGGCATACCTCAGGCATGGATGTCTAATTTCTGCAATAGACAATAGTGAGCTAACTGAAGCAATACCCATAGACTATAGCTAAACTCACTGATGGTGGTCACTGTTGCCCTTGACAATTCCAGCAGAAGTTGCAGCAATGTCTGTGGCGCTGTTGCCAGCAGTGAACTAGCAGAGCAGAGCACATGTGCAGCAGCTGGGAGAGTGAGAGCAGATCTCCCTGCACCTACAGAAAAAAAAGTCACTCAGTCACGCAAGCCACCTTGGAACTGTAGTTCAGTGCAGCAGAAATTTACATTGTCTCTTGCTGTAGTAGGAATGCAACTTCCAAAAGTCCTTTCAGCTCCCAGCAGCAGCTGAACTAAGTCTGGGTTGCAGTCAATCAAAGTCTCTCTGAATACAGGCTTAGTTTTGCTGTGTTCTGCAACAGATATTTTCTATTAAGGGGGCAGCAACTAAGCAAGAGCTACAAGCATGTTGAAAAGAGGGAAAGGAGGAACCAGGGAAATGGAAATATAAGCAGATTAAACACCAGGTTTAGGTCAAGTGTACATTTTTGTAATCGCCAAACAGAGAAGCTTTAGGGTTGTTGGATAATGTCTGCAATAGACCCTAGACCCTTTAATGTCTATGGTTGACATTATATCTATTTAGTCCCGATGAGCATTAGTTTTGTCAGTTCAATGTTATCACAATCTTTAATCTAAAAACCTTGACAACAATAACAGCAAGTAAAGTATTTAGGTGCAGGTACTTTGTATTGTGTTACTGTTCCATGCACTGCTTTTATTTTTTCATGTGACTTTGTATTTGTCTCATAGTCCCCCTTATACCATTGTTGTTATCACCTTGCAGAAATACTCTCCCCTCCTGCAGTCAGTACTGGCTTTTGTCTTAATCCTGAAGGATTTCTGTGTTGATTTGAGGTCAAGTGACTTCCATCACAGTAACTTGAGACATGTTAAGTGTTTTCAGAGAAATCCAGTCAACCCAAGCTGAGAAAAAAAATCTTGTGACATAATATTTTGAGAGTTGTCATTTAAGGGCATTTATGAGAATGTCAAAGACATCAGCATGAAAGGTCATCGATTTCTATGATTATAAACAAATATGAGAGACGAACACAGGAGTACACATTTACATAGCTGCAGTTTCTCTTTCCAGGGATAGAAAATTAGATACACCTATCTAGGGTGATTTATATGTTTGAGTAAAGTTCCCTTGCATTGTTTACTCTTTTAGAGTATGACCTGGAGATGTTTGCAAAAGGCAAAGAGATAACCTTCTACAATGCCTCCTGTGTCAAACAAGTAAAAGAGAATTATCACCACTGACACTTTAGATTAATTGATGATCTTAGTATATGTTATCAGTTCATTCGCTTGATAGATAAAGTGACAAAATCATGTTCAAATTTAAATTTTAAAGTGTCATTTAATATACTGTATTTCACAGAAAAAAAGAAGAAATATTATACAGATTCCATAGATAGCATTGCAGCAGTTAGAGTAGGCTGCATTTTAAAATGACACACAACCCTGCAGGTTTTTATCCCAAAAATTGACATTTGGGTGTACAGTACATATTTTACAAAAAACAAAGAAATATTGTAATGATTCTATAGACAGCATTGAGGGAGTTACAGCAGGCTACATTTTGAAAATGACACACAGCAAGCAGGCTTTCATCCCAAAAATCCATGTTAACATTTATATATTTAACAGAATTGAGGAAGAAACATTGTACTGACTACATAGAGAGTTTTTAGGCACTTTTGGAAAGCTTAATTTTAAACAAGAAAACCAAAAGTCAGCTTTTAATCCAAAAATCAACAGAGTACAGTATATTATTTCACGGCAAAATATTGTACTGCCCACATACACAAAATGTAAGCACTTTTAGCAAGCCACATTTTGAATGGGAGAGGCAACAGTCAGCTTTTAATTTAAAAAAAAATCAGCATTATTGTGAATGTATTTCGCAGGAAAAAGCCAGCAAAATATTCAATTGACTTCAAATACAGTATTTAAACACTTTTACTTGGTTGCATATCGAACAAGAGAGACTCTAGGCAGCTTTTAACAAAAAATCAATAGAGTGTATCATTTCAATGGGGAAAAAAAATGTTATGAAATAGTGCACTGTGGCCTAGTAAACATGCTTACATACTATGCATGGAGATGCACTATTTCATAATACGACACAAACTAGGAGACACAGAACATGATTTATCCTGCAGAAAACACTATAACAATGATGGGGCAGTAGAAGAAGCGTAAGATGGTAATGTTGTGGTGGCAATATATGGTAATGGTGACAGGCCAGAGGTGGTGTAAGGAGCTGCAATGTTGACAGGAGGTGGAAATTGTATCAGGTCAGCAGTGGTGGCAGGTCAGCAGAAGTGAAAGGAGATGGTAATAGTGGCAGGAGATGGTAATGGTGGCAGAGTAGAGGTGGTAGCAGGAGATGATAATGGTGGCAGGTCAGCAGGGGTGGAAGGAGCTGGAAAATTGTTGTGGGCCAGCAGTGGTGGCAGGAGCTGGCAAGGGTAGCATGAGCTGGTAGTATTGGCCAGCCAGCAGTGGTGGAAGTAGCTGATAATGGGGTCAGGAGCTTGTAATCGTGGCAGAGTTGCAGCAGTAGCAGGAGCTGGTAGTGGTGGCATGGCCAGCAGTGGTGGCAACAGATGGTAAACGTGTAAGGTATAATCATTTTTGGGGTCAGATTTCGAGCAAACATTTAGTTCTTATCAGCTGCAGGGACTTGGTAATTTTTGCTGGATGAATTAATTTTGTTGAATAATTTGTCACAAATTACCTGCAGCAGAGGATCCCAAGTCCTTTGTGTATCTGTGAGCAATAGTGTCCTCAACAATCTCATCCCACCCACGTACAACTGCCAGTGTTTGGGAAGGGTAAATTGTACCCTGGAAGCCTCTCTATTTCCTCCTTCTCCTCCCCACCAGCATCCTGTGCTTCTTCTTGCAATCCTTATCTGCCTGCTCTTGGCTCTGCCACACAGTCAGTTGTAAAGGCATTTTTCTGGCCCCAAAACAGCAGCAAGACCTACTCTTCTTTCTGCTGTTGTGCTTTTAGAGCCTGAACCTGGTCTATTACACTGTGTAGTGTGAGCTCTAGCAGGAACACCAAAGGGATTGTTTTTTAATCCCTGCCTCATCATGGCTCAAAATACTGTTCTCTTCGGGTGGTAACAAGATGGTTCATGTATCCTGAATCAGGAGCCACCATGATCAAAACTCAAAGCCCATGATCCCCAGAGCATGTCCATGTTCTATACATACAAATAGTTATTGACATCCCTCTGCTGCAAGCGCAGTCCCTGCAGCATGGCCAACATCCAGTTGCAGTTTATACCTATAACGTGTATATGACGCGGTTGGCAGGCAGTTTGTGTTGTTGCTGCATTGTGGCCAGGCAAACACTCACTAGGTATGATCACCTAAAGTGGAGATACACACTTCTAGCCTGTCATAGGACATCTTGGAAGCCAAGGTACCTATCTAGGAACCACTGCACCATCAGGTTCAGGACATGCCAAGCAAGCCAAGTGTGCAATCATTCCTTGCCCATTGTCCCAAACTTGCCTGGGATCAGCCATCTCTCAGCTCGCCCTTAAGGAGCTTCCAGAATCTCTGGCCCAGTGTGGCTCTTGCTCCGCTGACATACAAGCTGTGAAACCAGGTACAGCAGAGCGCCTCATGCTGCATCCTTCCCAACCACCAGCAAATTCACCATGTGTGCTGTAAAATACATTTAATGTCCCTGCCCGTGCTTCCTTGATCACGTGTCTGTGGTTATATGGACCCTGCCACTGATCGCATGGTCCAGGGACACAGCAACGTTACCACATTACCCTCCACATGCTGGTGGACCAAAGAGCCTTAAAATCCCTGAAGGGGCAGACTCTATCACACTGAGCATGGGTGTGATTGGGTAACTTTTGTTTGTCTGCTCCAGCAGCTAGGGAAGGGTCACCTACCTAGTAAAGGATACTGCTGGAGAGAATGGGTGGGGTTGGAAATTATCAATACAAGGGATTGCTTAACTTTATTAGTAGCTATGGCGATAGGGGGATTAAGGATATGGTGCTTTAGTGTACTTAACGTGGTGATTTGGTGTACTATAATGTGCTGCACTAATATGTTGTAATGTTCTCCAAACAAATGGCAGCTTTGCCTGTGCCAAAAATCTAGTCCTAAAAAGGACTGTTGGGTCTATGCGATGTGAGTACATTGTAGTACTGCATATAGCACAGGTTAGCAGAACTGTATAACAACTACCTATCCCTGCAAACAACACATATCCATGCAAACAACACATATCCCTATCTAAGCAGTGTGGATGGAGGAACCTCCTCTGCTGATTATTGTATTCAGACAGCCATCACCCACTGCTGTCTGAATACCCGAACAATGATCTGACTGGATGCAGTTGGTGTTTGAGTTAAAAGGCTGCTGGGAAACCTAATCGTCGGATGGAACCTAATCATGGGGTGGGCGGAGCAGATAGGACACTGATTGGCCTGTCCAGCAAACGACCCCGCCCACTCTCCATGTTAACTAGTTTATGGGTAGGCTCCTTTCCTCCTTCTTCGCACAGGGCCCGGGCATCCTTTAGGGCAGGAGGAGAGGAGCCTATCCATCAATAGGTTACTATGGCGAGTGGGCATGACCATCCTTCTTCCCTAGGGGCAGCCCTTGTCAGTTCAGGCCCCCCTGCTGACTTGATGGGGCCTGGGCCCTGGCCCGGTACAAGAATGCTGGCTCTACCCTTCTAACGGCAGCTATGCCCATGAGTCTACTGCGCATTCGACCCCTTGCGGATCCTCGCCTGATGCCGACAGCAGCCCACCCTTGGTACTTTAGTCATAAAATCTTGTGATAATGAGTTTCTCTGACTGCCTGATGTGCTCAGTATTAGTAAGTAATTAGTAGTCTATAGCCTTAATCATGGTAAAAAAATGAGATATAAATATGTTTTACTATTTTATTCATAACATATCAGGCTGACTATGAGCCGTCTAGTTTAGACCAATGTTGCAACTATCTAGGCATCAGTACTGATAAAAAAGTGTATAATGAATGAACAATAACAATGACTCAGATATAGAATAACTGTGTTGTGTTAGGCTGGCACATGTTTTTCTATTAGTGATGAGGTTGACAAATCTGCTTTGTTCTCACTCACAACAGAGGAACACTGAAACCTGTCGCAATGAAGGTGGACACAACATATCTGTAATAAAAAAATCAATCAACAAACCTCTATGTATAAAGATTGTTCAACATTTAGAAAAATCTTTCTACATTCTTTTAAAATTCTAGTCTATTGTCAAAACTGATAAAACATCTGCCTGGGTATGCCTGGCCTTAGGCCATTCCACAAGAGAAAATGCAAAAACATGGGCACTGAGAACTATTATAGTAAATGTATATCATAAACAACTTGGTTCAATTTGGTTTGCAGTCTAACTAGGGTTCACAGCTACAGTTTATATATACAGTGGCGTAACCAGAGTTCTTGGCGCCCGGGGCAGAATTTTTTTTT
>NW_017306950.1:235925-241609 GCF_000935625.1 Nanorana parkeri | reverse complement strand
CCCCGTCATGGCTGAGGCCTTTTTTTCATTTTTTGCACCCGTGTTATATTTCACATTTTAGGCCTGGAAATTACTTAAAACCCCCAAACATTATATATTTTCTGAAAGCCAAGACCCTATAGAATAAAATGGTGGCAGTTGCAAATTTTTATGTTGCACGATATTAGTGCAACTCATTATCAAACCCCAAAAGTTAGTAAAAAATTTACTTAAATGCCCCAAAACACAATAAAATAAAAAAATTTTAAATAAAATATAGAAGAAGAGGTTACAATGAGTAAATAGATACCCAACATGGCAAGGTTAAAAATTGTGTGCGTCCGTGAAACGACGACAAACTTCAGTACCCCAAAAAGTCCATAATCAATGCTTTAAAAGCCCTCACAGGTCATGAATTTAGAGATACCCCAAAATACTGGCCCTAGAATTATTGCTCTCACTCCGGCGTGCGCGGCGATACCCAACATGTGTAGCGTGTTCGTCGTTTTCATACATAGGCGCACACAGCGCGTTTTTTTGTGGTGACGCACGTGCTCATGGGGCGGGGGACTTTAAAAAAAAATTACAATTATTTTTAGATATATTTTATTTCTAATTTTAAAAACTGTTATTTTTTTAAACTATGATTGCTATCACATAGGGGGGCTTACAAGTCCCCCATGTGATAGCAGATGGTGGTGACATGTACTCTTTAAGGTGATGCTGGGAGTCCAAAAGACCCCCAGTGTCACCTTTACACTCTCAATAAGCTATTGAAGTGAAGATCGCACTTCAATAGCTTATAGCTGGGCTTCAGGAGCCCAGCACTGACAGCTATGGGCATGGAAGTGATGCAATCTGTATCGCTCCCAGCCCCATAGAACAGGGAGGGATCGACGAATGGAGGTTCGTCCATCCCATCCCCAGCTCCGCGCCGACATCAGAGAAACCGGTCCCGGGCACGTAGGAGGGGCAACGAAGACCGGGAAACACGGCGGGGGGGGGCCCCTTCACCGGGCCACAGAAGCGATCTGGCGATAGCTGAGTCACCGGGATCGCTTCTATTGTAAAGCCAACAGTCGGCTTTACAAGTTTAAATAGAGTCCTGGTGGCAAAAGCCGCCGCGAGTCTGTTTAAACAGCCCCGATGCTAGCGACGTACACTGTACGTTGTCAGTCGTGAAGGGGTTAAAGTAAATGTAGGACCAATTCAGACCTCACCAGAAACATACACTGTAGTTACCATCCTTTCATTACCCCACTCATCCATTCAGGGAGTATGAAAGGACAATTTGCCTTGTCATGGGTGGTGACAGTTCAGACCACTGCGTTCTGGTGGTGTGCACATAAAACATATGGCATACAGTACTTTTTTTAAATGCATCACAGTAAGACGCAGTACAACTGCATTGCAGTGCAGTGAGCCCATAGAACTTAATTAAATGTCAAGATTTTTTTTTCTTTGAAGAGTAAACATACCCATAGCCAGTGGTGTATTTTGGTATTTTTGTGTTGCCCTAGGCAAGACTAAACCCGAGCCCCCCCCCCCCCATCCCTAATCTAAATTAGTCTCACCCCTTCCTGTTTAAGACATTTTGCATAACCTGTCAGTCGTGGGATTCATCGTGCACGGTGTATCTAGGTTCTGATAGGTTGCGCTATCAATGTAGCAGGACGCTCTAGTTCTACCTTTGCAATAGCCACCTACTCCATTCATGGCTTGATGGGCTCCCTACAATAACCATTCTCTCCTGCCCTGCCATGCTGTGCTAGTCTCTAGTTCTGCAGCTGCAACACCAATCTTCTGCCTTAATATGCTGGGCCCTCTAATTCTGCAGTTACCCATCTTCTGCCTTGGCCTCTGGTCTCTGTAGATTTCTCCACTCTAGAGACATAACCCTGCACGGACCTTATTGGCTGCACTTCCTCGGAGGTGCCGATGAGCACGATGACCATCTGGATCTCAGCCCTGGGGTCCTGCGGAAGCTTCTCCATTGCCTGAAGTCAGAGATTTGGGTGCCGGTTTCCTAGGGAGGTCCGGTGTATGAACTGCCAGTGCATCCGGATGAAAGTCACACACACCAATACATTGCACGGCATGTTGACCAGGAAGAGGAAGGAGTTGCAGCCAGCATAATTTTTGGAGTAGGCGGAATAGGTGGACACGTTGGTCCTCCAGTCAAAGAAGTACTGGCAGTAATTTATGAATAATTTTTAATATAATTGTTTTTTTTTCTCTTACCTAACTGGTTTGGGGGCAGCATTTTATGGCGCCCCCCTGAAAAGTGCCGCCCTAGGCAAATGCCTAGTTTGCCTTGCAGTAGATACACCCCAGCCCAAAGCTTTTAAATCTGTTGTGACTGCAACTGCCTCTGCTACTGCATTTAAGCCAAGCAATTATGTAATCGTTAAAAAAAAAAATTACACATATAAAATATGTTATGCCAAAATGTGGTGTTGCTGACACTATCTGTGAGAATCACACTGTTTTGTGACACTACATACAGCTTAAAAAAAACATAAGCTAAAGCTATCAACTTCATACCAATTGGCAAGTGGCAAAAGCTTGTGATCTTTTTTGCAGCACCACATTGTAGTAAAATATCAAAACAGAGTCCACAAAAACACTTTAAGTACTTGTTCACACCAGCAGCTGTGCTCAACCACAAGGCTGCTGGTGTGCATGTGCCCTTACAGTACCGATGCGCTCAAGTGAGCCGCATTGCACTTTTTCCAAGCATGTAATTTATAGGATTTGTGTTTTTCCCATTTCTCTTACAAAGTTGCCCTAAAAGGTGGACCCTGTTCCCGCTGTACCATATTTTTCTTAATTTCTTTTTGCATTGGTACATGTCCCTCTGTCCCATTGTTTCCTTGCCCTTTTTCAACAATGCCCTAAATATTAGCCTTGAAAATGCCCAGAATTGATTTTCAAGATCTGCCCCCATAGACCTCCATGCGGTTCAGATTTAAATGCAGAATTTTCGGACTTCACAATTAGTTTGTTGAACGCTCCCTAAATTGAACCCAGGCATATCTGTCTCATCTCTAATATATATCGTGTGTCCACACTAAAGCATCCTGGTTGCATAAGACAAACAAATATTATTTATTAAATATTTTTAGATTGTAGGCCCTCCTTACCATCTTGTCTTAAATTGTATTGTGACTGTAATGTCTTCCTTATATTGTAAAGCGCTGTGCAAACTATTGGCGCTATATAAATCCTGTATAGTAGTAGTATTTCAAAGAAAGATTTTTTTTTCAGCCTAAATCATATTTCTTGTCAGATTATAGACGTGAAAACTGTTAACCTTTTTGGAATTACTACAAAACATGAACTCTTATTAGTTGCATATTTACATTTTCTTTTTTATGTTAATAAAGAAAAAATGCTTTACTACAATCAGTCTTAAAAGATACAGGGTCCCTGTTTGAATTGCTGATAAGCATTTGATGTAAAATAAGTTTTAACTCATAACCCAAGAGATGCAATTTGCTAAAACATTAAAATTTACACCCGTCATCCCGTTCTGCAAAGTGTAATCTTGCCCCGCCACTCTGTATAGACTATAAAATAATCTTTAATCTCAAGCCTGCCCAAATATCTCTTTTTAACAAAACGTTGTCCCATAAAGAGTATATTTTCTACAAATTGTTTTTGTTCATTATCTCTTATATTGGAATCAGAAAATTAGCATGGCAGTATTCCAGAGTATTTAAATCAGTCAAATGTTGCATTTTTCTCAATTTAATTGAAAAGCCTTTTAAAGGCGAGTGAATTATGGTAAGGACTTCAGAAAAATAAAAGTTTATTTGATGCAATAATTACTTGTGTGAACCTGATGGAACTTTAACACATTCTGTTGCAAGGGCTGTAAGAATTTTTGCTTATCCAGTGAGTGAGGAATATCTGTTTGAAATCTGAAGCCTGTAGGAGAAGAATGAGAGATTTTCAGTTGCTTAAAGAATAAACAAAAAAGGAAGTATCTTAGATCAGGAAGCGGATTCCCTCAACTCAAATAAAAGTGTCTTCTATTTAGTGACCAGATGTGAGTGTCAGGGACACAAAAGGCACATCAGAAAGGCATCATTTAGCCCACAGATCTTGTAAATATTGCAGACTTTTAGCCAGCTATAAAACCCGGGTATAAAAAGAATGCTCAAATTAACAGATCCTGCATTGCAGGAAGTTTAGTGATGTGGAACATTTAGCACAGCTATTGAAAAGGGGTTTAAAAAAATAAAGAAAATCTAAGGCTTTTTGCATTCTTTAAGATGCCACTAAATTTCCAGGGATAACTTTAGTGTCATTATACAACCAGGGCCCTCCAACTCCAGGTTTTGCAAATAAGTAATAAAAAAAATATAGACAAGTAGCATTAAAGTATTAGGGCTTAGTAACATAGGAGATTTTAATCACTTGCAAGTATGAGATTTAAGTCCTTCCTAACGGCCAACTAATTTGCAGTATGCTGCCATTGTCAAAAAGGGGTTAAGTTTCATGCTCATAAGTGCTCAAAATCTTACATGTATCTGAGCATCTAATCTTATGAGGCACACACACAAAAAAACTTTTAAATATTGAGTAACTTATTGATTGCAATTTTAATTGGAGACATTTTGTATGGGGTGGCAGATGTCACAAAGTCAATTCTGGAGAGAACAATCAATTCCTACATTTGAGTAAAAAAAAAAAAAAAAGCAAATATAGACATAGATAGATAGATAGATCATTGGCAAGCATAGACAGATACAAAGAACACAAATATGGACAGACAGGCAGCTGGAATGAGATAGATAGATAGATAGATAGATAGATAGATAGATAGATAGATAGATAGATAGATAGATAGATAGATAAAACTTGTGACACATTAATTGTAGACAGCTAAAAAAAACATACAGGGAGAGAGAGAGAGAGAGAGAGAGAGAGGGGGAGATGGGCAAACAAACAAAACAGATGAGCTTCTACTAATTTAACATTTTGAGTGTCAGTATAAGCTGAACAGAGTTTTTCAGTTGAACTGTCAATTTTTCTAAAACAAAATCAATTATAATCAGTGGAGAGAACATCCAGTAAAACATATAGAAATACTGACAACACATATGAAAGGATTCTAGTGTAGGATATTGGTACAAAAAAATCCCTTAACAAAAACACAGTAGAGGGACAATACTGTATGTTGTTTTAAAAGCAACTGTAGTTCTTTGTTTCGAGAAAATGGCATTGATTGATCCACACATCTACAGATCTACTATCACATGGGATGATATTGTGAAGTTGGTCATTGATAACAGACAGAAGTATTACAATCAAAAAGTAAAGCAGTTATCTGAAACAACAGATTTTGATGAAGCCCATGATCAGTTTGGCCACATATACGGTGTTATATCTGAAAGAACATCTCTCTGTTGCCTAGAACATCAGCTGTTCCCTGTATACCCTCTCTCTGTATACCCTCTCTCTGTATACCCTCTCTCCCTGTATACCCTCTCCCTGTATACCCTCTCTCCTCTCTCTGTATACCCTCTCTCTGTATATCCTCTCTCTGTATACCCTCTCTCCCTGTATACCCTCTCCCTTTATACCCTCTCTCCCTCTGTATACCCTCCTCTCTGTATACCCTCTCTCTCTCTCTGTATACCCTCTCTCTGTATACCTTCTCTCTGTATATCCTCTCCCTGTATACCCTCTCCCTGTAT
>NW_017306950.1:203731-234424 GCF_000935625.1 Nanorana parkeri | reverse complement strand
AGGGAGTTGAAAGTCCGTATTGCCCAGCGACAGCCCCAAAACATCACTGCTCTAGAGGAGATCTGCATGGAGGAATGGGCCAACATACCAGCAACAGTGTGTGCCAACCTTGTGAAGACGTACAGGACACATTTGACCTCTGTCATTGCCAACAAAGGATATATAACAAAGTATTGAGATGACCTTTTGATATTGACCAAATACTTATTTTCCACCATAATTTGCAAATAAATTTGTTCCAAATCAGCCAATGTGATTTGTCTGGATTTGTTTTCTCATTTTGTCTCTCATAGTTGAGGTCTATATATGATGCCAATTACAGGCCTCTATCATCTTTTTAAGTGGGAGAACTTGCACAATTGGTGGCTGACTAAATACTTTTTTGCCCCACTGTATGTTCTCTCTCTCTCTCTCTCTCTCTCTCTCTGTATGCCCTCTCTCAACCTGTATACCCTCTGTCAACCTGTATACCCTCTGTCAACCTGTATACCCTCTCTCTCCTACGATATTCTAATTATTCGAGTTTCACCTTTATATATATATAAGAATCTGGTTGCTATTACCAGCCTAAACAGGTTCTCTTTCAATTTCCCCAACACTTGGAATGAAGTATTGTTTGGATGAAAAAGATCAAACTGCTTATACTTTGGTGAGGATTTTTTAAAATGAAAAATAAATGTTCCCCCACTTTATGTCACACAAAATCCCACCTATTGCCCCCCTGCACTTCTTGTAGTAGTGAAGTGAGCTGCCTCATAGCAGTTGGTCCCAATGGAAAATGGTTTTGGCATTCTTGGGGGGTTGTGGCAGGAACTTGTTGGAACTCTGTCTTTTTTCTGGTCATTCCATCTGCATGAACATATTCAGCTGTTCTGGAACGAGGAACCTGCATCCATGTAGATATCAATCAGTATTTTAGTAACAAGCCGCTTGTGGTGTACTGTCACTCACTTTGCTCCCCAAGGCTATTTGCCAACATCAAGTATAGGCAGAGTTAATAATATATACTTAAATAGAGCTCAAGGCATATGTCCAACAAATGTTTTTTTAACTTTTGGATAAGAGTGGGAAAGGGATAGAAACTGTCAGGGCTCTGTTAAGAGTGATTAAACCTAATTTCCTGTTTTCCTCACTTCACAGGAAGTGAAATATAATGTTTTATTTAGTAAAGCAGGGAAAGGCTACTGCTCCTGTCAGTGTTTTGTTTCTATCTGTGCCCCTGCTGCAGATTTTCTCTTACATCCTGTCTGGTGAAGTTAATTTCAGCACTTGGAGCCCTGGATAGCAGTAAAACCCCAACAAGAGTTCCAATCCATCCCCACTCTATCCATAACCAGGAGAAAAAAGTGTTTGACTTGGCAAACACTCTAAAGGAATCTGTAAAGACAACTACCACTCTTGACTTGTTTCTTAGGATCCAGGCTCACAAAAAAGGAAGCATTGGTAGCTCTCAAATTTCATTTCTGACCAGTTCTCTTTAAAGCATCTGAAAAGAATGTGGTTAACCTGTAGCATCCTGGGTCTTCCTTTCACTTTGGTGCATACATGGAATATGTCAAAATTTTGACAAGATCTGTCCCTTCTCTTAAGTAAAAAAAAAATCCTTACACAAAAACTCACTCAATCAGTCTGCAGCCTTTTTCCTTGGCACATATGGCTTTTATTTTCCATGAATTACCAAGGACTCAGTAGTGAACATGGAGCAATACTTTATCCGTTGTAGGGCTTTTTAAGCCATGGATCAGATAATCATAGTAGTAGTACCCAGGCACTAATTTGATGACTCCTTTACTGTTTAATATCAGATGCCTTACTAACAAACACTATACTGTATGTATACCATATAGTCAACTTATAAAATACTGGAAAAATTATATCTGCAGTCTGATTACCAAATATTATCAAGGCAGGTACTTCCCTTTCAGAATCTTGTCTACTACATAAAGACCACTTTTACTACTGTAAAAATTGTGGCTCCCAGCACCCAATGTAGTGGTATATGCACTGTGTCTGTTCAGTTTCAAATTATAGAGATTCACTATATTACGTAACTAGTCAACTAATTATATTGATTGGTATTGACACCAATAACAATAGATTTTTGAAATCCAGCTGAGCTGAAACAGTTTCCATATTTTTTATTGTGCACTGTGATAGGGACTTGTAAATGATAACCTATTTCATAGAAATCCCACACTGTCCGCCTTCAGACATTTTATAAGATTGTTAAAGCTGCCTAATGTGTGTCTAAACCCAAAAACAAAAATGTAATAAATAATACTCTCTCTACTCGATAGAAAACCTCTAAACCCCTACCTATCCCGTATCACAAAGAAAGCTGCAAGCACACAAATGAATAAAAAACAAATAAAATAACACTCAGTGTAGTGGTATATCCCTTATAACATACCGCAAAGAGTGTCCTTCAACAAATGTAAAGCTAAACTTTGGGGGCAAAAACATATTGTTTGTATATTCCTCGATAGCCACAAGGATTATTGGTGTGCAACAAATGTCTTTGCAAACCTAATATTACCTAAAAGTAGCAGTGACATCATCAGTGTGCTGTAGATAACCTGTGTAAAGAGCAGAGCTGTGGGAGGGACCAGCAGCTCCGCCCACTACAGGCTGCCTGCAGAATACTAGAGGAAGGGGCAGATACAGCCCCCCTGAACAAAGAGGGGGAACAGTAGTGACTGTTTGTTTTTTATTACCGGTGGCATCTGCAAGTTTCACATTGCATTACTGCTCAGATCTGGAAGAAATACACAAAGCACACCAAGATTCAAGTAGAATAAACATTATCCAATACTGTATTTGGACCATATTTGGTTATCCCAGAGTTTAGTGTTAAATAAATCCCAACAATTCTTCATACTTGTATGCACCCTTGTGCATTCCTTCACATTCCACAAAAACCCTTGTGAAGTCCTTACTCCATGCAATGTAGAATTCCAAATAAATCTCTCCTAAGCTCCTTTTGTGACACCAGACCCACCCTTTCATTATTTTACACTTTACAAGGGTTAATATTCATCAGCAAGGATCTGTTTTCCGCCCAAGAACTTCATCTGTCACATGTCATAAATATGTCTTTATATAATGTATTACATACTCCTTAGATGCGCTGGCTGCATTCATTTTTTTTCCCTTGCTCATCCTGCCAGTAACACATTTGTCTTAAGGTGACAAAGCTCACTCTCTGTACTTTGTCTATGTAAAATTAGTATTGCCACCCTCAGACAGGAGTGTGTTAGGACTACAGAACACTCATCCTCTCTTCATCCCTATAACAGGGAGAGGGCTGTTCATTCACAGAGGTAACATGTGCAGGTGCCAGAGGGGTGTATAGTCCACAAAGGTAACCTGTGCAGGGGTTATACAGCTTGAGACAATGCTGCAAAGTCCCCCACAAGATGCACACTCACTGGTTTCCAGCAGGATTAACAGGTATTTGTTTGCGCTTCTTGAACAGATATAGCAAATGCTTTCAATTGTATGGTACAAAATGGAGCAAATAAAAGGTTTGTGGTTAAGGTTTACATACACTAACAAATGCATAATAAAGTTATCAGGGGGACCATTTGGAGCCTGTAACTGTCTTTTATCTGAAATTATGTATGCGTATGCCTAAAGGTGCCTATACACTGCTCGATTCTCGTACGAGAATCGCAGGAAATCCCGCGATCGTACGGGAATCGAACAGTGTGAACGAAGACGTGCGACCGTTTCTACTGTACGGTCGCACGTCTTTTGTCTAAGGAGCATGTTAGAAAACCAGCCGAGAATCATACGATTTTCGGCTGGTTTGACGGTGCTCGGGAGACAAATGTCGCACGCGCACACTGCCCGTTCAGCATTGCGGTCATCGGAAGCCCGCCCCTCAGGGGGGGGCGGGCTTGCGATGATCGAGAGTGCGATCTGCCTGTCCAAGATGGGCAGATCGTACGTTTCTTTAATCACTTTACAACCATTGCAAGACTAAGGTCTTGCGATGGCTGTACAGTGTATGGCCACCTTTAGAGTGTCTTTTGGAGAACACGGTGCTGTTTGTAGCTGCCAGTGTTGTATCAAACCCCAAAACAAATCTCAACAAGCATGACAGTGGCAAATATTCTAGGATAAAAAGTCTACAAGAAATCTCCTGTTTTCTTTCAGAAATACAGTCAGTTCGTTAAGACAGATGATGTGAAATGAAATGCAAATATTTTCAGCAAATAGGATATCCCAGAAGCCACATGTTTAACAACTAAGAGCACACCATATTTAAACAGGAGGCCTTGTGTACCCATGTGATTAGAGGACTTGCAAGTTAAACAAAAACAGCCATCGTTTAGAGTTATACGGATGGTATGGAAGTACTGGCTATATAAACAATTTGAATTAAAAAGGTAGCGCAGACCTCCACCTTAAAAATAAAAATTTCCACCATTGTAACCCTCCCCTTTCACCAAAGCTAAGCATTCTTTTTTCCCCTTTATTTTGTGTGGCTTATCTGCCATTTTGACTGCAATTTTTAGGACTGACATGTTTGGTAACTATATACTCAACACAACTCAATGTTTTCTAATTTACCAAACATTGGGTATTATATTTTGTTTGTGTGCACTAAAATTCCTTTTAGTATTTTTTTCCTTAAAAAAAGATTTGGAAAACAATTGCACAAATATTGTGTGGCATAAACAGTTCCAACTGCCACCATTTTATTCTACAGGGCTCTGCTTGCAGGCAATATATAATCATTTGGGGGTTCCAATTCATTTTTAGCAAAAAAAAAAACAGATTTAAGGTGTGCAAAAAATTGAAAAAAAACTAATTTACACTGTTGTGGCAGCACAAGTTATCTGTCTTTGTGCAATGCCATTCTTTTTTAATAAACTCCAATGACATGGGTTACTGTGCACAGTTTAAAATGGTACATGCACCTTTTTTGGTGGGTTCTGGTGTGTGAGCCTAAATACAATACACATTAAAGTGTGGTATAATGTGCATCAATGTACCGCAACAGTGTGAATGGGCTCTTAAGGTGCCCATACACTGGTTGAATTTCAGCCGTATTTTAATGTACCAGACAAAATTCACACAATATGTGGGGATGTCGCCTCCCTTACAGCTGGCATTCTTTATCAGCTGGCATTCTTTATCAGCTGATCGGAGGAGCCGGCTAGAAAATTTTCAATCTATTAGAGCTGGCTGGCCATAGACCTAACACATTTTTGGGGTAATTGGCTGCCAGCTCGGATCGATTGAACATTTTGCAGCCGGCTCCTTCAATCAGCTGATCAAGGAATGCCGACTGAAAGGGAGCCAACAGCCCCACACACTGTGCGAATTTCGGACGGTTTTTAATTAAAAACTGGTCGAAATTCGACCAGTGTATGGCCACCTTTAGAGCCACAGCTCTAAATTATCAGCAAGTCACTGAGACATTTAAACTTTCATGTGGTGAATATAGTAGTTTAAAAAAATACTCCAGAAAACTAGAAAAATCAAGAGTGAGCTGCTAATATCATAAGTATGCAAGCACAAGAATGTCGTAATTTTTATGGTATTCCTATTTTTCATAAAAATGGCTATAATTATTAATAATTGTATTTAAATCTACATCTTTCGCATTAGGGACTGATTTATAAACTGTTCTCACAGCTCTTCACTGGGCGAACAAGATTCACAGCACTGCTAGGGTTGCCACCTTTTCTTCAAGCGAAACCCGAACACTCAATCGACGTGTGGACATTTTTTTGGGAGAATGAGTCGTGGCGTATTCATATATACAAATTGCCGCCAATTCGTATGTAAATATCACAGTTGAGACTATTTTCAGTGGGGGGCCAGTAGCCCCTATCTTCATTTTGGTTGCCCCTGTCTGCCTGACATCTTGTGTCCAGGTTTCTGCTGCCATGAAACCTGGACACAGCATTCAAAACCCGAACTGTCCGGGTGAATCCTGGACAGGTGGCAACCCTAAGCACTGCATGGACACTAGATGGAGCCAAGCAGCATAGGATATTGGAGCAGATTGTGACATCACTGCTCTTCATCCAAAGAACACTGTGTATTCATTTTTTAAAATATTAGGCATTCTCTAAAGCCGAGAAATAGACCTCTTGTGTTTTCAGAGCAGAAGGGCAGCTGCTCAGCTCAGCTCCATACAGGACCCAGAAGATTGCTGTAAAGCACTGTAGGAGCTTTGACTACTACAGTGTCTTACTATATCCCTGTGGGCCAACCAGCTAAATCCTATGGCTACCTATGCTGGCCCAACATAGGTCTGCTTAACACTGTATAACCAGAGTACAGCTTTAAGCCTTTAGATATGAATTTACTCACAGCACCATCGTACATAAGTATTAAGAGTCAAGTTTAAACAGCTAGATGTACAAATATAATAGAGATTTTGTGGCTGTTACACCTGTCAAGGTCTTTGTAAAACTATACATCCAGTCCTGAGAGTTATACAGATCTGCCACCCAGCACAGCCCTTTCTAGCAAGGCAGGAGACTGGATTTTCCTCTGCTGCAGTCAAGACATATACACACACACACACTTAAGGCTGTATTAATGAAAACAGAACTAAATTAGTTTTCATATAGTATCTGCCTGGAGTTCAGCTGTACCCATATCCACAATTGTGGAGGTACTTTTAAAAAACATATAGTAGCAATGTACACAGACAGAGTGTACATGGAGCAGGCATATGCAATTGCTGTATATGAACACAAAACATTTGTTAGCTTTGCTCTTCATATCCCAATTGAAATGGCTGCCTCTGTGCTTCGCAAGCAATATATGTAAGTTACAACTGAGCTCTCCACCCCCTATTCATTAGTATGAATAGGGGTGATCCCCTGGACAGTGTATGGTGTGTAAAGGCAGAGCTGGTGTTTAGTGATTGTGTTACATAGAAACACAAGGCAGGGGGGCAGCTGTTTACAGCCTACTTTACAATCCCACCGTGCAGTCTGACTGAGTTTCCCGTGGAGAAAAGTTTGAATTTCTAAGATTCAAGCCTAATAAGTTTATTAAAAAAATGAAGAATGCCTGCAATGTCATAAAAATGTGCACACATACATCATCACTGCACCTCTTCATTACCACAATAAATGCTAATCACTTTCAAAGATGAAAATTGATTTTAAGCCTTGAAGACCCATTCACACCACAACACTATATACTGAAACACAGTGAATGTTGTCAAAATTAATGGGCTAAAATTGGCTAACATATGTAGAAATGAAACAGGTTTAATTTTTCCACACTGCAATACCCTGGACAGTAATTTGTGCTGTACTACATTGCAGCACACATGGATTTGAGGTGTGTTGCGTGTGCACTTTACAGTGAATGGTACCATAGTGCACCAATGCACATAGTGTGTTACCGAAATGCACTGGTGTAAATGAACGAGATGCAGTACAGCAGGTCACACCCCTAACATGGTGATCCTGTAACCAACTTTACTTACTCATTTGTACTGCAAGATAAATATTTCCAAACTGTCTAATTTTTAGATTGTAGGCCCTCCTTACCATCTTGTCTTAAATTGTATTGTGACTGTAATGTCTTCCTTATATTGTAAAGCGCTGTGCAAACTATTGGCGCTATATAAATCCTGTATAATATAGGCTCACTGTTATCATAAGGAGTCTTTAATGGCTGCCAATCATATTCTTCCAGTCTAAAAATTAGAACCTGATTGGTGAGAGGTCTAATGGAAAAAAGAAGTTACACAACCCATGCTTTAAGAAATATCTTTAACGATCTTCTCCCATGTGAGCTTTGTAAAATCTGTCTGCAGCATAATTAGATTAAAGTCAATTAAAAGAAGAATTGTGTACTGCGTAAAATACAGAGGCTGTCATTGCAGACCAGGTGCCCGGCTTTCTCTGGCATCAATACTTTTAAAACCTGGGCAAAGAACTGGTATGCAGATCAACAAAGTCAGATTTCTAAATCACTAAACTTCAATAAACCTTTAAAGAGATTCTTTAAAGTAACAAAGTGCCCACCCAGTTATACTAACCTTTAAATCGCTCCCTCCCTGTTCCTTCTTTCATTGCAGCTACCACAAAAAAATCTGGTGCAAATGGCTAAACACTAGACCCAAACAATGGCACATGATTGAGCAACATCATTGCTCTCTGCAAGTGATTTCAATGCAGCGCACCACAATGCACAGGTGTGCAATTTACTGTGTTATGGTGCAGCTAATTTTAGCATTACTGTATTTGTACATTGGTGCCCCTGCCAAACATACTTATGTGTTGATTCAAATTGTGGTAAATGTATGTACCTCTAGAAAGGAATGCTTTACTTTTAACAAAAATAAGTCAAACCTTAAAACGGAAATTTTTTTTTACAAATAAAATTATAAAAAGGCGCCATTTAGAGTCCTGTGCACTTATAAAAACCTACTGTATGCTTTGGCTTTCTCATTGATTAAATACATTTAGTAGAATGCCTGCACTGAAAAACACTATTGCAATAACGCTATCGCAAACATCTGCTTTGTAAAATACAAGCTGCCTGGCTGCCATACTGATGCTTGACTAGTCACTTAGGCAAAACAGTGATTTTCCTTTGCTGCATTTATTTCTGGGAGTCAGAAATACTGAAGGCAGACAGCAAGAATTTCAAAAGGAGACTAGCAATGGTAGTCCTACATATTCCTCTCAAGACAAATGTAGTTTAAGTTGACATCAAATTGATGTCAAACTATAATATAGAAAACAAAAAAGCCTTTCTAAAGATTAATGAGAATTACCTGCAATGCTCAAGTAATATTTGCATACGGAAGTATATCACAGCATGAGCCCGCACATTTCAAAACCTTCACTACTCCATTTGTATACATTAGATTTATAGATGGATACAAGTATTTTTATATATTCAGTTCTGACAGGTAGTTGATATAGACCAGCTTTTTCCAAAGTGTTAGGCTTGTTATGGGTGCTATTTTCCCTAAATATAGGCAGGACATTAGTGGCCTTCTGGAAAGTCCATTAACTCCTTACATTACCCCAGGTAACATTGTGATTTGTGTTAGCTCATGTATGGGTGCTTTCATCATTGTATGCACGTAGGACACATGGAGCTTTTCAATAGTACAGGTGAGACTATGCAAAGATTGTGATGGCCATATTCAAGACAAGGTTGGGAAATACCAGCATAGGCAAAAGTAGTACTCACTTTAGCAATTCATACAAGAGTCCAGTAACAAAATGTCGGAATGTAGAAAGAGCAAACACCCCTTCTCCAGTTCCCTGCCACGCTGAAACTAATTGAGGCACTGCAGTGTTTAGGGAAGGATGCTTATATGTCTTTGGGTAATGCACAGAACAAGGGAATTGGTTGGAATATGACCAGTCTTTCTTAGACAGGTAAAGTAGGCTGATAGTTTATGTAAATGGTATCCTAATCCTAGGGTAGAGGCAATTTTTATAAATGAAACCCAATTTAAACCCAGCATGCTGCTAATCTTTTTCTTGTAAGCAACCCTAAAGTGTATAATTTTTTGCCAATAAGAGCCATCAGCACATATCTGATACATAAGAGCACTAGCTCCCTAGAAATATATATCATGTTGGGTCAATTTTTTTTTCTGCAGTTGGCCCTGCCCTTTCTTCATAAATACAGTATTGGCCAGAGAGGCCACCCATCACAGAAATGGGCCAATAAAGAGGGTTAGAAGCAAAACAGTAGAGCCTGGTGCTCAACCTGTCTAAATTTTGAAGGATCGGCATATCTGATCATTTAGGGTACTTAAGCTATCAAAAGTATTATTAATTTGTTTCCTGCAGAGAGTACTCTATATTGTTGGGACTGGACAACTGCCCCTATGAATTGATAGGGTAAGCCCAAGAGATCAGTGATCTTTAAATGGATTACGGACAAGATAAGGAGAACCAGTTTACAGTGGGCTCTCCTTGAGTTTTGCAGTGTAGCTGCCAGTCAGTTGTATCATATATGACAAATGAAGTGTGCCAATCGCAAAGTCTGGCATATGTATTCCTGTGTAAGCCCTCAAGCTTTAGGGGCCCAATGTCAACAAACAAGTGCATACAGGAGATTTTGATTTGCCACCTTTTTGCAAGATTAGGTCGTGAATGCAACACTATAAGCAGATGGCACATTTGTGGCCAAAACATAAACTCAGCAAAGTCTATATTTTCAGTGATGCACTACAAAAAGTGTAAGCTTGAACCATGAAAGAAATGGCTTTCTTCTAATCGTCAAATTATAGCATAGCAAAAGCCTTTCTAAAATGTAAAATTGTGCATTTTTTAATATTGTAAAATCACTGATAATTTCTGAAGATTTTCTATTACCATGGAAAACACTCATTTAAAGAAAAGATTCATATATCTGCAAACATGTTTGGGCATATTCATACTGAAGTGTCGCCACAAACAGCTGGTACCGAGTGGCAGTAAAACAAAAAAATCATAGATAGACAAAGTTTAAAACATTATACAAATAGCTCTTATATGAGCAGTAAAGTAAAAACAGTGCCTTAACATTGTGATCATTTTTTTTCTCCTGGAATTAATTAAATCAGCCCCATAATGTAAAGGATGCAATAATCATATTCCAGGCAGTTCTGAGAAAAAAAATTGAACATGCACCAGTACAGAAAAATGTGACTACATTTATTTTAATACCCGCCAACAACTGCAAGTATACAAAACAGTTGTCAAGAGGTAAGGATTGGGATGGATCCTATCAATCCAAATGCTTGATTTTTTTAAGAAAACCACAAAAAAAACAAAAAACAGAATCACTCAGAGCTTGAAGCCTCTCCTCTTCTAAGAGTCAGTTGTTATGTTTTATACAAGAAACAGGCAGCAGTACTCTTTTTATAAACCAACATCTAATTTGATAAAGTATATATATTTAGTTTAATTTATATTAAAACGATGAGCAACTCTAACAGGGCTGTGGCAGGGACCCAGGAGATGCTGTAATACACTGTAGTAGCTGGATCAATGTAAGAATATATTTTTATTTGTATTACTAAAGCTGGCGTTCCATTTTAAGCATGTTTCACTTATTACATTCTGTTTTATACTCAAAGTATAACTAAAGTCATAACTAAAGTCAAAACTCTTTTGATTTGGGTAAGTTGGTGGGGGGATAGAACCACCTGTCAGATTTTTATTCTCACATGTGTCCCCACTCTAAAGATTCACTCTAATTGTCCTAATCACCAATGTAACCAGGAATAAAAAGAGGTTTAATCCAAAATTCTGAGTTGCCACTAGAACAGAAATAAAAGGGGAAATCTTCGAGAGACACTTTTTTTCCCAGTGGCAACTGTCAAAGATTTCCCCTCACATTGGAAAGATATAGTCTTACTTCCTGTCGAGTCTACAAGCAAGGAAGTCCAGGGAAATCTTAATAAGAGACAGATGACGAAAAAAAACACTGACAGTTTTAACCCAATCATACCTATCCAAAATGTAAAAATACAGTTTTGGCTTTAAATATGCGTTAAGCTTATTTAAAATGTTTATAAAAGTTATTGGTACATCTGAAAAATTATGCACATAAAAAGAAACATGTATTAGTGCAAATTGGTTAAAATAAATTCAGTTGATAGTCAGGATACACTCCACCTGTTAGCCCTTTAGGGACATGTAATCTGCACGCAATCTGAATGTTTTTCAATAGCTTGTCTAAGCTTTAGTGTCATTTATAAATCTAAACAGCTGACCACACAAGAAAGCAACCACAAGGGGCTTATAAGATTTGTCCTATGCTATACATGCAAATGCATCACAAAAAAAAGTGTTCTTTTAAACAACAAATTGTAGTAGAAGTTGACCCAGGCTTATGAACTGGAATCACAATGAACCGCTTGGCAAGCTGGCCGCATATTGATGTCAAATCAATATTTATGGATCATATCAACCTATATTTTTCTAGGTCTGCAAAAGATGGCGCCATTTAATCTTGAAGTTTTTCATTTTGGAACCCAATTATATTGTATAGAAAACTACAGTAAACTAACAGTTTAGAAATATGAGGCTGTAGTAGTAAATTCAATTCATGATCTAGACATAGGGCCTTTAACTCATTTTGTCTTTACTTAAAAATTAGGGATATTTTAAAATTTAAAATAAAACAAAATAGAAAAAGAAAGCAGTGCTGCCCTCTCCATCTTCATACATATCCCTTCATATATGGTACACTGGTATGGTTTTTACAATACATTTAATAACCAAATTATATAGAAATTTCACATTCACACCGAAACCATCACACAAGCCTCAAAAACACACATGTTGGAAAATTGATGTATTTGAGTAATGATTAAGATTACAGTATTTTTTTCTATTAATCAGTAAAACATCAATGGAGCTGGACGTCCAACTTTCCAAAAGAAAGTGCATAAATGTCCATTTCCCCTTTAAAAAAAAAAAGAAAAAATCATGAACCACACCTCACTTTGTTCTGCTATTAGAGAATAGAAGGACTTGTCTCAACTCTTTCACTGCAATGCATCAAATAATTTTTTGCAGGCCCAAAGGGCTTTAAAGATCACAAGGCTTATTTACAATCAATGAAAATGAATATTTTCTCATTTATATATTTATATATGTACATATACACAAGCATCTACATTTTTTGTCTTCTTTTTGAAATGGAAGGTTGTTTAAGATGCTATATTTAGCAGCAATTGTGAAATTCCAGCACGTCTCCTATAATGAGCATACCTACAAATGGGATGGGGAGGGAGGTGTTCATTGCAAAAAAAATAAAAATTGCATCCTTTTTCATACAACCTGCATTAGTTTCACTGTACACGAGTCTATACACATTAGAAACAATAAAATGCACAGTACATCTATTGGTGAACATGTAAGGGATTCAAATTTTAAAATCCTCTTAAAATTAAAAAGTGAAAAAACCCGACAGCTGTTCAGGATTACACTGTACAATTCTAAAATTAGTCCTTTTCATAGTCCATACCCTTCCATCCCAAGAATGCAGGCGGGAAAGTTCCCATCAAAATTTGAATTCACTTCTGGTCAAAGTCAATTTTACCATATTACTTTATGCGTTAACATCAGGGACCATGTTAAAACTGAATATATAAAATAAGTTAATGCCAAATGATCAACTGTCAAGACTTGCAAGTTGCCATAAATGTTACAGCCTGTTTACAACTCCAGTCTATTAGTATTCAGCTACAACTCCAGTCTATTAGTATTTATTTCCAAATACAAAAGACCAAAGTTAATCCTTGCATTTGTATGCAAAGCAAAAGTTAGGATCACTAATAAATACACTCACTTAAAACTCTACAACTTGAACATGATACAAAAAGAAGTTTCGATGGTGCCGTTTAAAAAAAAAAAAAAATTAAAAGCAACCTCTGGTTGCGCATACTGTCCTCAAGAAATGACGTGCTAGTTTGTGGCAATCTCTTTACTGTCCTCCACAAAACGCATAAATCTGAAAGAAGTCCCATTTTCACTGCTCGCTAGTTTCTCCAGACCAGCTAGAGGTGCATTTGGTTCGGAGTTTTGCAATTTTTCTAAGTTTCCAGTCATGCCACTAACAGGTGAGCTCCCACCATTTCCCAAACTTCCAGTCATTGGAGTAATTCCACCATTCTGAATAACTGAGATTTCATTCGTCTTCATGGCCAATCCATTTGACAGTGCTGCAGCATACTGGTTCCAGAAAGTTGATGGATCCCCATTTCCTGTCCTGGCAACCAAGTCTTTTGAGAACATTTCTGGAAATTTAACTGGATTCCCTCCTAAAAATGCCATGGGTCCATCCACAGAAAGTCTTCTTCCTCTCCGTGCAGGTGTACTGTTCCACATGTGAGTGCCCATATGAAAATGTATTAGTATAAAAAAAAAAAAGTCAGTCACCTGGGCAGGATTAAAACATTTTAACAGATTAAACTATTGTTCACATTTTAATGCAATGTAAAAGGTTTACATTTTTTTTTGTATTTCCCAAAAGTCATGATAGATAAAAAAAAAATCTTCAATGTCAAAATACAGTAACTGGAGAGAGAGATCCCCAATGCTGCGCTGCTTTTTTCCCCTTTTTGAAAGAAGCTTGTCTTTACAGAAAAGCTTTCTTAAAACAAAAAGTATTCACATGTCTCAGTCTATCACATATCCCAGAAATGTGAGGATTATGCCTTATTCCTCATTTCAGGACAGTGGGCAGAGTTATGCAAATCACAGATCTCAATAATAAATATATCTGCTCTAGTCATTAGACCTGTTAAACAGTACACATTTGAAAACCTTGACCAGGTAAGGGGAGGGTGGGAATGGTCACGATTGAGGTTTTCCTGATTTGTGTGTGCAGCCAATATGTTTTCTTACAATGATAACACTCATGTTGTCCTATTCTGATCACCACAAGAATATCAGAGAGAATATCAGAATACCAACACATGTGCTATCTAGCATGTGTTGCTAGAAAGGACATTCTACCTACCACTATGCTTTTGTGATATTGCAACATGAGTTCAAAATGAAAGTTGAGCAGAAATCATGATTTGCAACTTATTATGGACATACAAGGACCAATTTAGAGAAACATGGCTTTTAATAAATTTTGTGTAATGAAATAGTTTATGGCAGTGGTTTCCGGTTTTGTTTCCCATAAAATTTAAAATCTCAAATCCAAATGAAAAAAACAAACATGTTTTCAGTTTCTTATTGCTTTTCCAGCACTGACTTTTATTCACAAAGCTTCCTGTAGAACCAGGCCTTAACCCTAAAGGAAGCTTGCATTCTGACAATACTATCTCTATTCTTTTCCTAGGTAATCTCTATTTTTTCCTAGGTACACATGGATAGATTTTTTTTTTGTTCAGAATCAGCATGTTTTGATTGTCTTGATTTAAAAAAAAAATCACAGGAACTCCCTTTATCTAAGATCTGTATGTACAAATATATGCATTGCTTCACAGACACTAGAAAAAAAAAATGTGAAGAATGAAAGCATGAGTGTGCTTTTCCTGTGCCATGCAGTTCCATTAGGGTTTCAAAAGTGATTATGCAAAATGCCTTTAAACGCAATATTTCTCAAGCCAGTGATAAGTGCTGTACTATTCTATGTGACTGGACCACCAACAAACTCAACCAATGTTGGACTTGATGGACTTATGTCTTTATTCAACCCCAAATACTATGTAACTATGTAACTATGTTTAAGAATGAACAACATCAATCTAAAGCTGCACCTAAAGTCTGGTTATCCTAAGAACAAGCAAAATATGGTTTTAAAAACAGGTTAAAGGGTTAATACAGAGATTTAAAAATTTGAACACTTAACATTAACAGATTCCACAATTTAAATCACGTCCACAGACTGCATGACCTAACAGTCATTATTCATCTCACATTTCTGACAGAAATCTCTAGAGAAATTCTCTGTCAACACTATGTGAACAAACGCAAGGGCTTAGCTACTGTTTAAGAACCTGAGTCACCCATGCTTCAGATGAATAAACATCTTGGTTAAGCACTTAAGGGTTGCAGCAGATAAACTCGCTTGTTCAAAAAGTCAATAGAATAACGGTTTCACATAAGAATGATGCTGTGCGTTAGGATAGGCTCCCGTCCCCCCAAATGCTCCCTTATGTGCCTACTTCAAAGCGTAGAATACCAGATATTCATCGAATATTGCATGTTGTGATCAGAATCACAGGTTACATGAGGAAACCTGTATTACTCAATGCCTATAAAGGACATGTTAAATAAACATCACTGCTTTCAATGTCTCTAGTTTAAAGAGCCTACGCATACCAGACTGCTACTTTTCAAAGGGCAGCGAAGGCCGATGAATGTGTCTGTACTTCTTCAGCCAATTTAAAATGCCTATGTCATGTCTTACAGTAGTTAAGATGCCAACAAGAATTCTGGGTAAGAACATGCACAAAAATACTGCACACGTGTTAAGTTATACAGTGATCATGAACACAGTTACTAGTCTTAACGTTAAGCGGACAATTTTTAAAGCCAATTTGTGCTCCTGATTAAAAAAGACTGGCTAGCACTCATATTCAGAAGTCTATGCAAACAGCACACAAACTCTTAGCAACTTCTAGCTTTAGATTACTGCACATCTTCCTTGAAGATGTCTGTTAAGCTGGCCATACACCTTACAATTATCTGCAGATTTTCTATGGTCGGATAGAAAAAGTGCAACAGATTCCTCCATCTACACTAATCTGTGTGGATGGAGGAATCTCCCACTGGGCCAAGCTTCAGCATCTTGCTAGTCAGCCTCACTGGCTCTTAAAACACCTGAACAATGCCTGCATCCAATCATTGTTTAGGTATTTTGACAGCCAGCGGGGCCGACTAGCAAGATACTGAAGCTTGGCCAAGTGGGAGATTCCTCCATGCACACAGTTTAGCACAGGTGGAGGAATCTGTTACACTTTTCTCTTCTGACCAAAGGAAGTCTACAGAAAATCTATAGGTGTATGGCCAGCTTTAGGCTGGTCGTTTTCACACTTCTCATGTTTAATTAAACATGATTGGTTACCAATTAAGGCAAAAGATATATGAAAGTATATCAATATAGCCTTTGTTCTAAATGCTCAATACCAGTAAAAGGTAAAACCATGCTGCCATGGGTTACGGCAACAGTCCCTTTTTAAGAAAATGCAAAATTTTCTGGAGAAATTTAGGACATCAGATCAGAGTCATCATGATGTCATCCGTGGTTTTATTTTAAAGGGACACAGGACAACCAGATCATTCAGTACCCAAGGTAAAAATGCCAAACTGCAGCCTCCCTTCCTCAGTTTATTATGTATGAGTCAGTCTTCTTTTCCTTGGTGGTCAGTTGCAAAGCTGTTAACCCTCTTTAACCCCTCTCTGCATTGGTGGTTAGTAGCAGGGTTAATTAATCCCCTTCCTCCCACATTGGTGGTCAGTGGCAGTGCTGTAACCCACACACACACACACACACACACACACACACACACACACACACAGGTGGCCAGTGGTAGTGTTCATTAACCCTTCCCCCCCCATCATTGGTGGCCAGTGGCTGTGCTGTTAACCCCCACATACACACTGGTGTTCAGTGGCATTGGTGTTAACCGCTTCTGTCACACACATAGGTCACTGGTAATGTTAATTTGTTCCCATCCTTGCATTAGTGGTCAGTGTCACTCCCCTCCCCTGCCACTCTCTCCCCCACATACACACACTTTTGTGCTCAGCCAGTGGCAAGTGTTAATTTCAGCACGCATCACCTTCCCATTCGTGATACAGCCAGCCTATTTTTGAAAAAAGCCAACCATAAAGGTGGCCATACACTGTACAACCATCGCGAGACCTTAGTCTTGCGATGGTTGTAAAGTGATTAAAAAAATGTACGATCTGCCCATCTTGGACAGGCAGATCGTACTCTCGATCATTGCAAGCCCGCCCCCCTAAGGGGGGCCTTAATGGCCGCAATGTTGAAAATCGTACGATTCTCAGCTGGTTTTCTAACATGCTCCTTAGACAAAAGACGTGCGACCGTACAGTAGAAATGGTCGCACGTCTTCGTTCACACTGTTAGATTTTCGTACGATCGCGGGATTTCCCACACGAGAATCGAGCAGTGTATGGGCACCTTAAGATAGATGATTTCTATTGTAACCTCATCTAAAGCGCACTTGTGGCACACCAGGGAATGAGGCTATGTTGGTGATATAAAGGCAGTGTTTCACTTTATCTCATGATGTCATACATGCAGACTGGGACTTCTGTTGTTGGGCAGAGCTCAATCTGATTTACAGTACAGCCTAATTCTAACTCCGGGTGCGGGAATGCATAGAATGTCCCAGTACCCATCAGACCGCTGCCAATCTGAAAGGTGTTCAGTCCTAGTCTGCACATTAAGCACCCACTCATAGCAAGACTTTAGCAGTTAGTAGGAGCAATGTGAACAAGCACCACCCCCCACCCCCCCCCCCCCCCCCCATATCACTGCCCACATGCACAAACAAAAATGTTGCACCTAAAGGATGGCTGCTACCCCCTCCATGGCCTAGCCATGGAGCCATCACAAAGAAAAAAAATAAGGCACCAGCAGATTTCCTAAATCTGTCAATGCTCAGATTAATGTTAAATGCTAAATAATAGTCCCTCTAAATGTGGCCATTTTTAATCATCTGCAGTGCTCAAATATAGAGCATTGTTGAGCATTCCTGAGTTTTACAGCTTTCTACTACAGAATCCGGCAAAAATAGAATGCAGCAACACTGCTGCTTTACATGTAAATGCATTACGAAAAAGTAAAACATTTAAATTTTCTTTCATGCTGTGCTACAACAGTTATCTTACTTCACATGACTCGACTGAAGCAAAGTTATAATTTAGTATGTGTTGTAAAGCAGTGACAAACCATTTTCAAAAAGTGTTGAAAGCACATGATCTCTCCCAAAAGCTTTTTTTTCTTTTAACACATGCCATCACTTTGAAGGATGCATAAATACCACTAGTCAATTGTAAGCACATTTTATAGATGTCTCCTAATACCCAGATAAAAGGGCAAAGGTTGAGGGACATTTTATAGTCACCTGCTTCTACACTTTATAGGACATTAAAATTATATTCAGATCTTTGCACACCAAAAACTAAATTTCTTAGGTTTGGTCTTTGTTGGATAACAAATGTATACAATATATTTTCTTGGAATTTTGCTTATTAACCAATGTTGTTAAAAATACTAGTAATAAAAAATAAAAAGTACAAATTTACTTGCAACCATCTAAGGCTCTGTCATAATAAAAAAAAATATTAAAAATTGATAGCTTATGAATAGAAATTGTTTTTTGTAACCAGATTAAAACAGTTTACTGATACATTGAGAACAAGCATAGAAAGTAAAGTCAAAATTAGCCCTTTCAGTACATTAGCAACCTGCTGTTATTTACATTGAGTATGCATCCTTTTGTAAAAAGGACCCATAATCATGACATGTCTGCAGGTCAAACTGAGTGATCATTCTTTTAAACTATCATAGCATAAAACATGCATGGTTTACTGGTTTAGAGTACATATTTCTGTACAGAGCAGACATCATTGGACCAGTCTAACACTGGTTGGCCAGGCAATATCTGCTGGGGTTGCAGAGAGCTCATAGACATACAAAATGTTTTCAAGCTGGCTGTAATCGGTCAATTTAGGTGATAATCATCTAGTGTCAGACACCTTAGAATAGATGTAAGAAACAGACCCTATTCAATAGCGATGCCAGAAATTGCACTTAAGATTTTCATAAACCACTTCTATTACTAGTCTGAATAAGAAAAAAGTTACCAACAGTGGGATGGCTAAATGTGTGCCTCAAATTTAATGCCAAAACGCAAGTAAAATATTTTCCAAATTCTAGATGTTTAGGAGTTAAATATATTCTTATTTGCAACCAAAGTGCCACAGAAGTACATCTCTATTAAAGTGGAAATGTCAACTACATCTTATTCTTAATTACCCCATCATCCCTAAAGAGCCCCAATTAACTTGAAGCTTTTACATTACTGGGAAATATTATGAATTCTCCTAGTCTCATATAGTACAATTACTGCTTATGGGTTGGTTTGTATGGTTTTTGTTTCAAAAAGTGAGAACATTTTCCCATTAAACTAAACAGTCAATATTAAAAAAAAAAAAAATAAAAAAATAATAAACAAAAAAAAATCAAGGTAAAAAACACATATATACACACATATATAGATGATATAGATATAGATATAGATATAGATACACACACATGTACACATAGGGATTTCTCTTCAGGCAGGATTTCCATGTACATCAGCATACTTGGGTGTATTTCAGCACAAATAAAATGTAAGTCACTGTTTACTAAGGAACTGGTTCAACAAAACAGTTTCACTAAACAATATGATGCTATAAAAGGAGTAAAACAATAAAGGACTTTGTCGCTCTCTCAAAAATGCCAGCAAGGAAATCAGTCCTTTGCAAAAGTGAAAGCGCACGAAAACACAAACTAGCTAAACAAAAATTACAATTTGTTGCGTTAAAAAAAAGTTAGCTTAGAGTATTGTACATTTACCCAAACATGTGTGAATTCCCACTAGGTGTTAAAGTGAACCTGTCACTCAAAATAAGCAACAATAAGGCTTTATAGCAAAATTTAGATACTGCAGTTGAAAAGCTTTTTACGATTAAAATACAGCAATTGTGCTGTATATATTTAGCTTTCATCACTTTATGCCTGGGCATTGTGGACAATTTTTCAATATGGCTGCATCCAGAGGGAATTACTATTACTTTGTGGTCCTGACAGACGCTGCAAAAAAAACATTGCATTGATCTGTTGCATGACCAAGAGTTTGTATTTTGACTGATTCCTGTTTTATTACTACTGTTTTTAACCAAATCAAAACATTCCTAAGCAGATAAAAATATTGTATTTTCTAAATGCTACCAAGGGTTTTTGACCATACTAACAGTAATACAGGTATAATAAAGTAGAAACAGGTATTTTATACAGTACACTTCAAGCTTTAGACATTTCCAGGGCCATTTTTTCAGGTTAGTTAAAATAGAAGGCAGTTGGTGTACTTAAGAACTCCCACATATTATACAATTTTAACCAATTTGTTGAACTTGGCTATATTTGGCAAGTTAAAAAGATTCTTTATAAAAAAGCTTAATTACTAAGTTAAGGAGAATAGCTATCCAAAAATTAAGTATAATGTACAAACAAACTACCCAAAAATTATATTGATATAGTAAACAAGTGGAATAGATGGTACTACAATTCAGTGATAAAAAGCACTGCCCCTTGTCCAGGTAGTGAACAAATTAATAACAGGACTAAATTTAATCAGCCCAACAAAATATTCTGGCAAAATGGCAGCAGAATGAGATACAGTTTTCACTGTTGAGGCATTTAAGAACAAAAATAGATAAGGGCAAAGGATAAAGGGAAGGATGAAGAACCACCATCAAAAATATAGGTATATCCTATTAGAAAATGATATACCTATATGGTGCATGTGATCTTTTTGGGAAACTGCCAAGTAGAAGATCTTAATAAACATACAAGAGGCAGGGTTTAAGTTACCTCTGGTCACAGGATTTTTTGTTTCAATCCCTTGAATGTGCACACTCAGTTAGCATTTCCTAGCAGAGCATGGGAAAGGGAAGTACACTAGGTAAATAGCACTCTTCTACAAGCTCTGTCCTCTTAGCTTAACATCCATATTTTTTGTTGTTCCTAATTATTCACCGTTTAAAAGGAGGATATTAGACCTCTACTTGAGCAATGCACAGGGGAATGAGACCAACCAGTCCTAGAATTGTTGAGCAATCTATGCATGTACTACCCCCCTCCTCTTCCACCAGTTTGTGCTTGAAATTACCCAATATGTGCCCAGGAATAACTGACTGCATTTCTTTACACAAATACTCACCAACCTCCTGGAGTCTCAACTTTTAATTAAGTACTGTTCACATACATACTGCAAAGATTATATTTCCCTTATTAAACAAAATGGTGACAATTAGGTCAGCAGACAAGGTCAGTGTGCTCTCAACAACGTTTTGACCAATATTTGGTTATGTTGCACTCCAAGCACTATCTGGTGTACTCAAACCAAGCAAACCCTAGGAAAAAGATGACTTTTGTTTGTAATCAAGTTAATTCTGATCATCAAAATTACTTTGGTTAATGCACCAAGCAGAAGATGGCATATTCTTTATGGTCAAAGGGTTCATTACCCACAAAATTAGGCCTACCAGGTCTCAGTGGTTGTTGAAGTGCCCTAACTGGAAAAAAGCCCTTCAGCTTTGGAATACTTGCATGTGCAACAGTGGTGGGCCATAAAGTACACACCCAACATACCATTCTAAAAACACTTGTGCTCTGGTTGTAATACCAATTCAATGGCTTCCGTGCTAACTACAACTTGGAATAAGTAGGCAGATTAGCATTTCATGCTTTAAATATTCATGTTATCAAACAGGCCAGTCAGTTTTTTCCTCTACTTTTGAGATATATAGATATATATATATACACACACACACACACACACACACACACACACACACACACTCTAAATAGAGAGTATAATGTATGCATGTATATACACACACCCACCAGGAAGTGAGAGGAAATCCCCCTAAAATTAGGAAAATCCCATTAAAGAAAGAAATTCAGTGAAATAAGTGTCCCCATTGAAAGATTCCCCCTCTATTTTGATCTAGCGACAGATCAGTGACAGTGATTACTAGAACAAACAATCTCCTTAACGGAGACACAGCCAGAAATGAAAACCTGACAGATTCTAAACTCTCATAATGTTTACAAATGTAAAAAGATGTTTTTGACTACAGAAAACGCAAACTTTTCTGATCTGCATGGTAGTGTTTTAAATGACTGAGGCCAGAGACAGTCACCAACTAAAAATTTCAGAAGGCAATCTAAATCTGCATATTTATCTCAAAACCACAGGTTTCTTTTAAAGTCATTTAGCCTTTACAGACTAGCTTAATTCCTCAGTTACAAATGTTCATATTGGTTGCATTATTTGCATTATATTGCTGAATGGCAAAATGTTACACCGTGAAAAACTCTGGAAGGTTTAGATATATAATTCAGAACAGGTTGAAGGTGGAACATATGCATGTCAACATATATACACTGTTGACAAATATCCTTTCACTGCACTTGACTTTTTTGCATCAGTTAAGAAAAAATAATAAAATAGTTTTACCTTAAGATTCCCTTTCGTAGTAAAGGCTCTGCCACATATGCTGCAGGCAAATGGTTTTTCGCCAGTGTGAGTTCTCTCGTGGATTTGTAAAGCGCTGGAAGATGAAAAAGACTTGCCACATGCATGGCAGTAGTGCTGTTTTGGAGTCCTTCTTGCCAAGGATGGAAGGAGAACAGGTGATGTGGCTGAAGAAGATATAGATCCTGAAGATGTAATACATGATGGTGGTTCCTTGTTGTCATGAGGTGAGCCATGTATGAAACCATTAAATTCAGTTTTTATGAGGGCTGCCAGAGGATTGGTAGCTGGGTTTATTGTTGAATTGGTGGTAATGGTCAAATTGGAGTTGGGCTCAAAAAGTTGAGAAGGTAGATCTCTCATCTGATGTGTCAGCATGTGCTGTTTCAAATTGCCTTTAGTGGAAAAGCCACGGTTGCACATTGTGCAAATGAATGGTCTCTCTTTGGTATGGCTTCTGTAATGAATGTCCAAGGCACTTTGACATGCAAATGTTTTGCCACAAATATCACAAACTGTATTTTTAAATTTATTCCGTTCTCTGAATGGAAAGAGCACACCCAAAGCTTCTTCTTCTTTTACCATTTTATCAGTGTTAGTGGAAGTCAAATCAAGGGCACCCCCATTGGCAGGAGTTGGAGACATTCCGTTAGGAAGTTCAGGTGGTAAAGCTTTTTGCTGCTTCTCTTCTGTGATAGGGAATTTCATAAAGTCATTTGTGCTGTTAGGTGACAAAGCATTCATGGAATATGTAGATTCTGAAGCTGCTGGGCTTCCAGCACTCTGGCTTTCTATATCTCCCCCAAGGGACAAAGAGTCATTAGTCATACGATCACCTTCGACAGAGCCATTTTCTGTTGACCTTAGACTGGCCTGGAGCTGCTCTACTAGTCCAGCATTGATCATCTTCATTTGGTTCTCCAAAGCAGTAATGCTTGAGATTTCATTGGGCATTGGGGAGGATGACCGGCTATCCTGGAAGACATCTGCAGATTTTGGGGTATCGGGGACACTGCTGTCAGGACAGTCTTCCATGTTCTCATCTGAGAAGTTGTCTAGGTCATCAATAGTTTTCTCGTCAAAAGAACCAGTATCAGATTCCATAGAATCAGGATAGTTTTCAGCAACCGGAGTATTAGGAATTTGTCCTCCCATATGCATTCTGATATGCTGTTGCAGAACAACAGCATTAGTAAATTTCTTTTGACAAATAGGACATGAATGCTGTACTCTAAGTGGTGGCATGGCACGGTGAACACTGTAATGGGTCTTTAGGTTACCTTTTGTGGTAAAAGCACGGCCACATACTTTGCATTTGAAGGGTCTTTCTCCAGTGTGGGTACGGTAATGCATTTTCAGGGCACTCTGACAACTCAGTACCCGATGGCAAATTACACACTCATTGGGGTCACTAGACTTTTTGTCAATGTTTTCTACAAGCTGCTGCAGTTTTGAAGTCTCTGATGTAGGAGCTGCATCCAAAAGACCCCCAAATGGAAATGTTGCTTTAAACTGCTCTGACATTAGTGGTAGAAGTGGGTTAGGAAAATTTGCAGTATTGGTAGAACCAGAATCACCTGCAGGAGAACAGTCCGCACTGTTATAATTTTGAAAGTTATTTGAATGCTGTGAATTTTCTTCACATTTCTCTTCAAAGCTCGGCAATTCACTGGCTTCAGCATCTTCTGGAAGACTGCTATTTTTTTTAATCAGTGGTTCTGAGCTTGTCAAATCACTTTTTACTGACTCTGAAGGACTAGCTAGTGGATGACTAATAGCAATAGGCTGAATCTCCTCAGTTTTAATAAATGGTGTTAAGTTGGAAATGGTTGGTGGGAGGGGCATCCCAACAGAAGTAGTCAGTGTAGGCAACACTGGTTTAGTGTCCAGCCAGTTGGTTACGGGCTTTTCAGGTGGTATTGACATCCCATATGGGATTCCTGTACTTGTAGGTATGTTGTCTAAATGCTCTGGCACTGGATATGGATTCATCTGAATGTGAGGATATTTATCTTTGTGACGTTGAAAGTGTACTTTTAGATTCCCTTTGGTGGAAAACCGGTTTCCACAAATGTTGCATTTAAATGGCCTCTCACCCGTATGAGACCGAAGGTGGATCTGCAAGGCACTGTCACTACCGAAGACCTTTGCACAGAACCTACACTTGTGTTTGAAGAATGCTTCATCAGATGCGCTCTTTGTTTCAAAAGCAGATACACTGGCTGGCTTGTTTTTCCTCAGAGAATTTAAGTCCTCTGCTGTTGTTCCAACACTGGGCAATGTATTAGGAAAAAGGGTGTTACTCGAGACAGGTTGAGGTAGTAGTGGGTTAGACATGGGACTTAATAAACTGCTTACTGCAAAAGCTGGTGAAGATGTTACCGGTACTGGTGGGTTACTGACCTGTGAGCCACCAGTGGTTGCAGGTACTCTGTCTGAAGAGGATGGATTAATCGTCGTCAATGTATTAATATTTGGAGAGGAACTACTGCTGGATGGAATAGTGTTAGGGCTGCTCCGAGGTAGCTGTACTGGGGGTAGTTGCTTTATACCACTAATGCTAGCAGATTGACTAGCAAGATTTTGTGCTAAGCCAGCTGCTACTGCCAGCTGTTGAGACAAGTGGGAACTCAATGTAGCCAGTGGAGTAGCTGATAATCTCAGTGTCCCTTGAGACCCACTAGAAGTTGCAGGTATCTCTGCACTTTGTGAAGCCAGCAGTAATATTTGGTGCCGTATTTGCTCAATCAGGTGAAGCTGATGTATCTGCTGCTGCTGTAGTGCCAAGAGTTGTTCCATTAGTGCAGGCACAGCCAATTTATTGTTGGTGACCCCTTTAGATTTTGCTTCTTGTGAGAACTGTGCTACTGCCACCCTAGTGCTCTGAAGGTTTTCAATGATAACATTGCTGTTAATAACAGAGAAGTTGCCCAAAGTTGTCAGATCCCTTACTTGAGGTAGTGAGGTTGTAATAGCTGAGGTACCCAATGTGGAATTATTACTGCTTGAAACTCCATTGTCCACTTGGTTGGAACCACTGCTGCTATTGCTAGCTTCGATCTCCACCTCCATGGATTCTTCTTTGTCAGGCTTATTAGGTTCTGAAAGGTCACTACAGTCTGCTTGATCTGTGTTATTAACGGTGTCATTCATGTGCTCGTCAGGATTATCTGAGGGGGGACTTGGAGAACTTGTTCCAGCAGGAGGTGGTGGATTTTCATTCACAATTAGAACCAATTGATTTTTAGTGCAGTTCTTCTTATGCTGCAACAAATCTGATAATTCAAAGAACTCAGCACAGCATCTGCTACAGACATGAGCCTCCTTGTTCTTGGGTGTCCGATGAGTTTGACCTCTCTCTGCAACTCCTTAAAAATATATATATATAGATTATTATTAACAGATTATAACAAATAACTTCAAGCCATGTAGACTTTACAACACTTTCTAGCTTTTGTAATTTATTGCAAGCTAGTTTTTTTGGGTAGGAAAACAAAAACACCACAACTTTCTCTTTTCTTCTGTAATCTTAAAGCATGGATAATAAGCCCTGGTGCCTTAGATAATCATTTACCTTCAATAATCCATCAAAATATAAAAATACCACAAGAGAAGCCATCAGGCAATAATGAAATTCCATAGCAGATATTGATTTTCAATATTTCATGCTCTTTTTTTGAGTAGCTCTCCACACAACATTTGAATGATTCTTGTAAGTGTAAGAAGTATCCAGTGGTCTTAAAGTATGCAGGACAATTCACCCAGCACCACTGAAGTAATTTTAATTATGAAATGCTAGTGCTAACAACTTTTATGTACAATAAAACCTGAACTGTATACAAATTAAAAATAGATTTCATACATACACATTTAATATACAAATGCAAATTTTTTTCTCTAATTTGCAAAGTCGATAAATACAAGGAAAATAGCATATAATTTTTTTTTAGTGATCATCAATGAAGTAAAATAGTTTCATTTTGGTTGCTCACCAATTTGTTTTTCCCACTAGTTGCTCACATGTCTTATCACAACTAGTGCCATTTGCAAATTAAACATAAGACTCCCGACTAACAAACTAACTGATCCTATTGAAAACAGGATGGTTTCCTATTGTTCACCCAGCGTGAAGACAAACTTCAGTTGTTCAAAATTGTGTGTGGTTATCTTACAAGGCTGAGAAAAAAAAAATGCCTTTCCATGTGCTTTAAAATGGTAAAATATACTTTATAAATGTGTCTATGTTTATAGGGCATAACAGTGAACGCTCTCATGTTTTGACAAGCAATATATGCATTTTAGATGCAGCTCTTTTCCCATGAAAATTCAGCTTCTAATATATTCAAGAGAAATCTTTCACATTTCCATATGTAATGGTTATGTCCCCATCTACTTTTACAGCCAATTATGAGGGAACAAAAAGCCATTCTGTTTGTGCACACATTTTGAACAAAATGCATTAAAACTATTATGTCAGCATGTTCATTTAAGCTCTACATTCAGTGGAAAATACTTTTCAACCAGATCACATTTATCAAAACATAATGCCACTTTAAAACACAGTTTTGCTTGGTCAGCTGTGCTTAGGCAAATAATAGCAAATTCACGACTAAACAGCTTGTAGAGGGGGCCAACGAACTCTCTCTCCTAAACGGGATGTGCTTTCCCAAAACTTTTAGAGGAGAAAGAACTATTAACTTTAAAAAATCGACAGCTTACAGTCACAAAAGCAGTGATCAAGCTTTGGCAAGGGTTGGACACACATTTCAACATTACACAGCAAGCAAACCACTAATTCTAAAATGGATATGTGAAAGTTTCAAGACTAGGGAGAATTATAAAAGTGTGTACCTACGTTCATTTTTAAAAACAAATTTCATTTCTTCTACTTCCGATTTCATTTCTTCTGATTCTTTATTGATCCTCAATTGCAACAAATCCAGTGTACCTAGAAGTACAAAAACGCAAATGTGGGGAAATGTAAAAATATACAGATAATTGTGATTAATGACAATCTGGACTTTAATTGAAGGCTAAGTTTTGTAAAACTGCATAGCTACAAGATATTTAAGATAACTATTTCCCCTCATTTATACACATTTGTTTTAGGTTTAATCCATTTCATGAAGAGGAAAAAAAGCAGATCAGAGAAAGCATTAAACAGAAACTCAGCAGAAAAAGAATACAATGGCAAAAGCTTTCCCCAACATACAAGTGCAGGTTAAATATGAACTGAAAAGCTTTTCTTAAATAATTTAACATTCATTTAGTTTTTTTAAATGACTATAAAACTGTATAGTGGCATTAAAAATTTGCATGCCAATATACAAGATAGAACAAATTCCCAATTTAGAGCAAGAATTCTTGTGATTAGTATAACCAAATTTAAAGTGTTGAAGAAAAGGTTAATTTCCTCTCACAATTTACAAAGATAAAGTTTAATTTCCCAGTGCAATTCACAAAAGATAAAGTTCACATTTTATAATAATGAACACTAGGTGGAGATCCAGATGCAGTGGTTTCAAGGGGGAAAATAGTGCATGACAGTCCCAGTATTACTGAAAGAAAGGCTCCTGGAGGCTACATCTACACTTTAGCTACATAAATATTGGCATTCAGACAAGAAACTAAATCCCAGTTGTTTTGGAGAACAATGCTCTATGGGAAGCACTTGTCAATCCACTATGGGTTTCTTCTGTTGTCTGAGGGCAGGAAGGGGGGAATAGGGTTAAAGAAGTAGTGGTGCTGATAAGGTGTAGTTAGTTTGTTAACTCCCTGCTAGGAGAGATCAGGGGGGGACTGGATTCTGAGTCAGCAAGGGAGAATCAAAAAACATATTGTAAGTCTGAACTGTGTCACCTTTTCCAGGGAGAGGGCCAGCAGAGGTTAAGAAAGCACAATACTTAGATTGATGTACATGTTGATTAGAGTTAGCAGACATAACACAGTGCGTTGTACATAATATACAGTATATATATCAGTATTTATTGCATACTATGCAATATATATTAGTATTTACTGCATACAAAACATTTGCCTTAAATATGTTGCTTCTTGAAGAAAAAAATTTAATAGTAAAAAAAGATGTATAATTTTGAGCTCAGTTTACCGAAATCTAGCAGGCAATCCACCTCTTTACATTTTCAGGACAGTAAATTAAATGCATCTCCACCCTGCTTTCTGCTACGGAAGGACCTGTTGAATTTCTTAGAAGATAAGACTGTTTGCAAACACTGAAGCCCTTCACTATAAGGAAGAAAAACAAACAAATGTACCCAGGCAAAGCCGCAGCTGGTACAGGTTCGAGAAGTCACAACCACCACTTAAAACCAGTGCGCCCAGTCACACAGAACTGACACCAGGATACACATAATCCAAATATCAACTTCAAAGTTTGCCACCGTGCTTCCAGCCTAACGTTTGTTTCTTTAAATGTAGCACAACTTAAATGTTACTTTTCACATGGAAGCTGCTAAATAGAAACATTACGAACATACGTGTTGTTATGTAAACTATAGTTAAAGAATTGTAGCCTTCAGTGGCTTTAATGGAATACTAATATTATTACAAGATAATCCTCTGCACTATTACCAACATGTCCTGCAGGCAGATTTAACCTTATTGTTCGAAACCTGATGTAAAAGCTATGTTAAAAGATTTAGAAGTGATAAAAATCTTTTTTTTTTTCTTCTCGGTTTGCTAATAACTTGAATACACTTTAAAAAAATTAACTCCTTCTTCCCTGCATCGCGTCCGAGTTAAAAAAAGAATATGTTTTAAATCTTATGTTATCAGGTGTGAGTCAAATAAGAAGAATAAAAAAAAGGTTATGTTGGTAATTTATTGCTATGGCGATCTGAAACCTGTCTGTGCTCGGCGCAAGCTAAAACAAAGTAATTATGTTGCAAATGTCTAGATGTTATTTAGAAGCAAACAAAAGACTTCTTTGATGTAGTTTGCATTCAAGCCATAAAAGTTTCTAAGGAGACAAAATACAAAACGGGTGGTGGCGGGGGATAAACTTAGGGGTTTTTTTTCTTTAGTTTTATAAAGAGCAAAAAGGAGTGGAAAACCATGATCAAGTGAATATACTACAAATGATGACATAGGATAAGAGTATACGATTAATAAAACACTAATAAAACTGAATAAATCTACAGTTTATATTTCAAGGCACCTAAAATATAATGTTAATTATTAAATTGCAGTTTTTAGGTTACAAAAACTATAAATGGCCGCAAAGTAATATTTAAGAGCATCAAGTCAGTGTTCCCAGCCTGTATGCATTTTATATTTGGTTCAGAAGCAGAAAAGGGACTTTCTTTGCACTTTTTGGGGGCTAGATGTAGATTAATCAGTAACCATCTCATGCTAGATGTGGTTAATCTTTTAGCCGCATGAGAAAAGGGAAATGTATAGGGTCACCTTTGTGAATGACTCATACAAGGCCAGCCTGCTGGTCACCGCTATTGCCGTTTTTTTGGGGGAAAAAAAACCCAAACTCAAGGAGCACAAGGAGTTAAGTCCTAAGAACAGCACTACTTAAGAAGTTATCTACAGGAGTCAAAAGGTGCTTCCTTCAGTGCAAAGCAATCATGGTACGTTAATTCCTAGAGACATCCAGAAACAGATTAACTTAACCAGATATCATAAATAAGAAGGGAGAGATCTGGAATGGAAAGTTGTTTTTTTCGCCCCCCTCTCTCTCTTTTTCTCCCCTTTAGCCAGCCCATGTGGAGTGTATTGTTTGTTAGTGAATAGCTCGGAAGGTCTGACCCTAAATGTTGCAGGATTTCACAAAAGGGCATGGGGAGAAGCCTGCTATTCCTCTAGGATGTTTGGCATAAGGGGACAAATCGCTTTTCAATGGGGGTCTGGTGTAATGAAATGGGGATTGTCACACAAGGTGCATCCACTGGATTAGCTGGAGAGAGAGAGAGAAAAAA